>NW_027645922.1:0-123885 GCF_951394435.1 Stenella coeruleoalba
TTCCCCGAAGCCTGACCCTCACCCGTCCCCTAATCCTAACCCGTACGCTAACACTAACCCGCGCCCTCACACGCACGCTCCCCCTAAAGCGTTGCCGTACCCTCACCTGGACCCTAAACCGTCCCCGTCCCCTAACCCTAACCCTAGCCCGAACCCTAACCCTAACCCTTCCCCGAAGCCTGACCCTCACCCGTCCCCTAATCCTAACCCGTACGCTAACACTAACCCGCGCCCTCACACGCACGCTCCCCCTAAAGCGTTGCCGTACCCTCACCTGGACCCTAAACCGTCCCCGTCACCTATCCCTAACCCTAGCCCGAACCTTAACCCTAACCCTTCCCCGAAGCATGACCCTCAACCGTCCCTTAATCCTAACCCGTACCCTAACACTAACCCGCACCCTCACATGCACGCTCCCCCTAAAGCGTTGCCGTACCCTTACCTGGACCCTAAACCGTCCCCGTCCCCGTCACCTAACCCTAACCCTAGCCCGAACCCTAACCGTAACCCTTCCCCGAAGCCTGACCCTCACCCGTCCCCTAATCCTAACCCGTACGCTAACACTAACCCGCGACCTCACACGCACGCTCCCCCTAAAGCGTTGCCGTACCCTCACCTGGACCCTAAACCGTCCCCGTCCCCTAACCCTAACCCTAGCCCGAACCCTAACCCTAACCCTTCCCCGAAGCCTGACCCTCACCCGTCCCCTAATCCTAACCCGTACGCTAACACTAACCCGCGCCCTCACACGCACGCTCCACATAAAGCGTTGCCATACCCTCACCTGGACCCTAAACCGTTCCCGTCCCCTAACCCTAACCCTAGCCCGAACCCTAACCCTAACCCTTCCCCGAAGCCTGACCCTCAACCGTCCCCTAATCCTAACCCGTAGGCTAACACTGATCCGCGCCCTCACACGCAACGCTCCCCCTAAAGCGTTGCCGTACCCTCACCTGGTCCCTAAACCGTCCCCGACCCCTAACCCTAACCCTAGCCCGAACCCTAACCCTAACCTTCCCCGAAGCCTGACCCTCACCCGTCCCCTAATCCTAACCCGTACGCTAACACTAACCCGCGCCCTCACACGCACGCTCCCCCTAAAGCGTTGCCGTACCCTCACCTGGACCCTAAACCGTCCCCGTCCCCTAACCCTAACCCTAGCCCGAACCCTAACCCTAACCCTTCCCGAAGCCTGACCCTCACCCGTCCCCTAATCCTAACCCGTACGCTAACACTAACCCGCGCCCTCACACACACGCTCCCCCTAAAGCGTTGCCGTACCCTCACCTGGACCCTAAACCGTACCCGTCCCCTAACCCTAACCCTAGCCCGAACCCTAAACCTAAACCTTCCCCGATGCCTGACCCTCACCCGTCCCCTAATCCTAACCCATACCCTAACACTAACCCGCGCCCTCACACGCACGCTCCCCCTAAAGCGTTGCCGTAGCCTCACCTGGACCCTAAACCGTCCCCGTCCCCTAACCCTAACCCTAGCCCGAACCGTAACCCTAACACTTCCCCGAAGCCTGACCCTCACCCGTCCCCTAATCGTAAACCGTACGCTAACACTAACCCGCGCCCTCACACGCACGCTCCCCCTAAAGCGTTGCCGTACCCTCACCTGGACCCTAAACCGTCCCCGTCCCCTAACCCTAACCCTAGCCCTAACCCTAACCCTAACCCTTCCCCGAAGCCTGACCCTCACCCGTCCCCTAATCCTAACCCGTACGCTAACACTAACCCGCGCCCTCACACGCACGCTCCCCCTAAAGCGTTGCCGTACCCTCACCTGGACCCTAAACCGTCCCCGTCCCCTAACCCTAACCCTAGCCCGAACCCTAACCCTAACCCTTCCCCGAAGCCTGACCCTCACCCGTCCCCTAATCCTAACCCGTACGCTAACACTAACCCGCGTCCTCACACGCACGCTCCCCCTAAAGCGTTGCCGTACCCTCACCTGGACCCTAAACCGTCCCCGTCCCCTAACCCTAACCCTAGCCTGAACCCTAACCCTAACCCTTCCCCGAAGCCTGACCCTCACCCGTCCCCTAAACCTAACCCGTACGCTAACACTAACCCGCGCCCTCACACGCACGCTCCCCCTAAAGCGTTGCCGTACCCTCACCTGGACCCTAAACCGTCCCCGTCCCCTAACACTAACCCTAGCCCGAACCCTAACCCTAACCCTTCCCCGAAGCCTGACCCTCACCCGTCCCCTAATCCTAACCCATACCCTAACACTAACCCGCGCCCTCACACGCAACGCTCCCCCTAAAGCGTTGCCATACCCTCACCTGGACCCTAAACCGTCCCCGTCCCCTAACCCTAACCCTAGCCCGAACCCTAAACCTAACCCTTCCCCGAAGCCTGACCCTCACCCGTCCCCTAAACCTAACCCGTACGCAAACACTAACCCGCGCCCTCACACGCACGCTCCCTCTAAAGCGTTGCCGTAACCTCACCTGGACCCTAAACCGTCCCCGTCCCCTAACCCTAACCCTAGCCCGAACCCTAACCCTAACCCTTCCCCGAAGCCTGACCCTCACCCGTCCCCTAATCCTAACCCATACCCTAACACTAACCCGCGCCCTCACACGCACGCTCCCCCTAAAGCGTTGCCGTACCCTCACCTGGACCCTAAACCGTCCCCGTCCCCTAACCCTAACCCTAGCCCGAAACCTAACCCTAACACTTCCCCGAAGCCTGACCCTCAACCGTCCCCTAATCCTAACCCGTACGCTAACACTAACCGGCGCCCTCACACGCACGCTCCCCCTAAAGCGTTGCCGTACCCTCACCTGGACCCTAAACCGTCCCCTAACCCTAACCCTAACCCTAGCCCGAACCCTAACCCTAACCCTTCCCCGAAGCCTGACCCTCACCCGTCCCCTAATCCTAACCCGTACGCTAACACTAACCCGCGTCCTCACACGCACGCTCCCCCTAAAGCGTTGCCGTACCCTCACCTGGACCCTAAACCCGTCCCCGTCCCCTAACCCTAACCCTAGCCCTAACCCTAACCCTAACACTTCCCCGAAGCCTGACCCTCAGCCGTACCCTAATCCTAACCCGTACGCTAACACTAACCCGCGCCCTCACACGCACGCTCCCCCTAAAGCGTTGCCGTACCCTCACCTGGACCCTAAACCGTCCCCGTCCCCTAACCCTAACCCTAGCCCGAACCCTAACCCTAACCCTTCCCCGAAGCCTGACCCTCACCCGTCCCCTAATCCTAACCCGTACGCTAACACTAACCCGCGTCCTCACACGCACGCTCCCCCTAAAGCGTTGCCGTACCCTCACCTGGACCCTAAACCGTCCCCGTCCCCTAACCCTAACCCTAGCCTGAACCCTAACCCTAACCCTTCCCCGAAGCCTGACCCTCACCCGTCCCCTAAACCTAACCCGTACGCTAACACTAACCCGCGCCCTCACACGCACGCTCCCCCTAAAGCGTTGCCGTACCCTCACCTGGACCCTAAACCGTCCCCGTCCCCTAACACTAACCCTAGCCCGAACCCTAACCCTAACCCTTCCCCGAAGCCTGACCCTCACCCGTCCCCTAATCCTAACCCATACCCTAACACTAACCCGCGCCCTCACACGCACGCTCCCCCTAAAGCGTTGCCGTACCCTCACCTGGACCCTAAACCGTCCCCGTCCCCTAACCCTAACCCTAGCCCGAACCCTAAACCTAACCCTTCCCCGAAGCCTGACCCTCACCCGTCCCCTAAACCTATCCCGTACGCAAACACTAACCCGCGCCCTCACACGCACGCTCCCCCTAAAGCGTTGCCGTACCCTCACCTGGACCCTAAACCGTCCCCGTCCCCTAACCCTAACCCTAGCCCGAACCCTAACCCTAACCCTTCCCCGAAGCCTGACCCTCACCCGTCCCCTAATCCTAACCCATACCCTAACACTAACCCGCGCCCTCACACGCACGCTCCCCCTAAAGCGTTGCCGTACCCTCACCTGGACCCTAAACCGTCCCCGTCCCCTAACCCTAACCCTAGCCCGAACCCTAACCCTAACACTTCCCCGAAGCCTGACCCTCACCCGTCCCCTAATCCTAACCCGTACGCTAACACTAAACCGCGCCCTCACACGCACGCTCCCCCTAAAGCGTTGCCGTACCCTCACCTGGACCCTAAACCGTCCCCGTCCCCTAACCCTAACCCTAGCCCTAACCCTAACCCTAACCCTTCCCCGAAGCCTGACCCTCACCCGTCCCCTAATCCTAACCCGTACGCTAACACTAACCCGCGCCCTCACACGCACGCTCCCCCTAAAGCGTTGCCGTACCCTCACCTGGACCCTAAACCGTCCCCTAACCCTAACCCTAACCCTAGCCCGAACCCTAACCCTAACCCTTCCCCGAAGCCTGACCCTCACCCGTCCCCTAATCCTAACCCGTACGCTAACACTAACCCGCGTCCTCACACGCACGCTCCCCCTAAAGCGTTGCCGTACCCTCACCTGGACCCTAAACCGTCCCCGTCCCCTAACCCTAACCCTAGCCCTAACCCTAACCCTAACCCTTCCCCGAAGCCTGACCCTCACCCGTCCCCTAATCCTAACCCGTACGCTAACAGTAACCCGCGCCCTCACACGCACGCTCCCCCTAAAGCGTTGCCGTACCCTCACCTGGACCCTAAACCGTCCCCGTCCCCTAACCCTAACCCTAGCCCGAACCCTAACCCTAACCCTTCCCCGAAGCCTGACCCTCACCCGTCCCCTAATCCTAACCCGTACGCTAACACTAACCCGCGTCCTCACACGCACGCTCCCCCTAAAGCGTTGCCGTACCCTCACCTGGACCCTAAACCGTCCCCGTCCCCTAACCCTAACCCTAGCCCGAACCCTAACCCTAACCCTTCCCCGAAGCCTGACCCTCACCCGTCCCCTAAACCTAACCCGTACGCTAACACTAACCCGCGCCCTCACACGCACGCCCCCCTAAAGCGTTGCCGTACCCTCACCTGGACCCTAAACCGTCCCCGTCCCCTAACCCTAACCCTAGACCGAACCCTAACCCTAACCCTTCCCCGAAGCCTGACCCTCACCCGTCCCCTAATCCTAAGCCGTACGCTAACACTAACCCGCGCCCTCACACGCACGCTCCCCCTAAAGCGTTGCCGTACCCTCACCTGGACCCGAAACCGTCCCCGTCCCCTAGCCCTAACCCTAGCCCGAACCCTAACCCTAACCCTTCCCCGAAGCCTGACCCTCACCCGTCCCCTAATCCTAACCCGTACGCTAACACTAACCCGCGCCCTCACACGCACACTCCCCCTAAAGCGTTGCCGTACCCTCACCTGGACCCTAAACCGTAACCGTCCCCTAACCCTAACCCTAGCCCGAACCCTAACCCTAACCCTTCCCCGAAGCCTGACCCTCACCCGTCCCCTAATCCTAACCCGTACGCTAACACTAACCCGCGCCCTCACACGCACGCTCCCCCTAAAGCGTTGCCATTCCCTCACCTGGACCCTAAACCGTCCCCGTCCCCTAACCCTAACCCTAGCCCGAACCCTAACCCTAACCCTTCCCCGAAGCCTGACCCTCACCCGTCCCCTAATCCTAACCCGTACGCTAACACTAACCCGCGCCCTCACACGCACGCTCCCCCTAAAGCATTGCCGTACCCTCACCTGGAGCCTAAACCGTCCCCGTCCCCTAACCCTAACCCTAGCCGAACCCTAACCCTAACCCTTCCCCGAAGCCTGACCCTCACCCGTCCCCTAATCCTAACCCGTACGCTAACACTACCCCGCGCCCTCACACGCACGCTCCCCCTAAAGCGTTGCCGTACCCTCACCTGGACCCTAAACCGTCCCCGTCCCCTAACCCTAACCCTAGCCCGAACCCTAACCCTAACCCTGCCCCGAAGCCAGACCCTCACCCGTCCCCTAATCCTAACCCGTATGCTAACACTAACCCGCGCCCTCACACGCACACTCCCCCTAAAGCGTTGCCGTACCCTCACCTGGACCCTAAACCGTCCCCGTCCCCTAACCCTAACCCTAGCCCGAACCCTAACCCTAACCCTTCCCCGAAGCCTGACCCTCACCCGTCCCCTAATCCTAACCCGTACGCTAACACTAACCCGCGCCCTCACACGCACGCTCCCCCTAAAGCGTTGCCATTCCCTCACCTGGACCCTAAACCGTCCCCGTCCCCTAACCCTAACCCTAGCCCAAACCCTAACCCTAACCCTTCCCCGAAGCCTGACCCTCACCCGTCCCCTAATCCTAACCCGTACGCTAACACTAAACCGCGCCCTCACACGCACGATCCCCCTAAAGCATTGCCGTACCCTCACCTGGAGCCTAAACCGTCCCCGTCCCCTAACCCTAACCCTAGCCCGAACCCTAACCCTAACCCTTCCCCGAAGCCTGACCCTCACCCGTCCCCTAATCCTAACCCGTACGCTAACACTACCCCGCGCCCTCACACGCACGCTCCCCCTAAAGCGTTGCCGTACCCTCACCTGGACCCTAAACCGTCCCCGTCCCCTAACCCTAACCCTAGCCCGAACCCTAACCCTAACCCTTCCCCGAAGCCAGACCCTCACCCGTCCCCTAATCCTAACCCGTATGCTAACACTAACCCGCGCCCTCACACGCACGCTCCCCCTAAAGGGTTGCCGTACCCTCACCTGGACCCTAAACCGTCCCCGTCCCCTAACCCTAACCCTAGCCCGAACCCTAAACATAACCCTTCCCCGAAGCCTGACCCTCACCCGTCCCCTAATCCTAACCCGTAGGCTAACACTGATCCGCGCCCTCACACGCACGCTCCCCCTATAGCGTTGCCGTACCCTCACCTGGTCCCTAAACCGTCCCCGTCCCCTAACCCTAACCCTAGCCCGAACCCTAACCCTAACACTTCCCCGAAGCCTGACCCTCACCCGTCCCCTAATCCTAACCCGTACGCTAACACTAACCCGCGCCCTCACACGCACGCTCCCCCTAAAGCGTTGCCGTACCCTCACCTGGACCCTAAACCGTCCCTGTCCCCTAACCCTAACCCTAGCCCGAACCCTAACCCTAACCCTTCCCCGAAGCCTGACCCTCACCCGTCCCCTAATCCTAACCCGTACGCTAACACTAACCCGCGCCCTCACACGCACGCTCCCCCTAAAGCGTTGCCGTACCCTCACCTGGACCCTAAACCGTCCCCGTCCCCTAACCCTAACCCTAGCCCGAAACCTAACCCTAACCCTTCCCCGAAGCCTGAACCTCACCCGTCCCCTAATCCTAACCTGTACGCTAACACTAAACCGCGCCCTCACACGCACGCTCCCCCTAAAGCATTGCCGTACCCTCACCTGGACCCTAAACCGTCCCCGTCCCCTAACCCTAACCCTAGCCCGAACCCTAACCCTAACCCTTCCCCGAAGCCTGACCCTCACCCGTCCCGTAATCCTCACCCGTACGCTAACACTAACCCGCGCCCTCACACGCACGCTCCCCCTAAAGCGTTGCCGTACCCTCACCTGGACCCGAAACCGTCCCCGTCCCCTAACCCTAACCCTAGCCCGAACCCTAACCCTAACCCTTCCCCGAAGCCTGACCCTCACCCGTCCCCTAATCCTAACCCGTACGCTAACACTAACCCGCGCACTCACACGCACGCTCCCCCTAAAGCGTTGCCGTACCCTCACCTGGAACCTAAACCGTCCCCGTCCCCTAACCCTAACCCTAGCCCGAACCCTAAACCTAACCCTTCCCCGAAGCATGACCCTCACCCGTCCCCTAATCCTAACCCATACCCTAACACTAACCCGCGCCCTCACACGCACGCTCCCCCTAAAGCGTTGCCTTACTCTCACCTGGACCCTAAACCGTCCCCGTCCCCTAACTCTAACCCTAGCCCGAACCCTAACCCTAACCCTTCCCCGAAGCCTGACCCTCACCCGTCCCCTAATCCTAACCCGTACGCTAACACTAACCCGCGCCCTCACACGCACGCTCCCCCTAAAGCGTTGCCGTACCCTCACCTGGACCCTAAACCGTCCCCGTCCCCTAACCCTAACCCTAGCCCGAACCCTAACCCTTCCCCGAAGCCTGACCCTCACCCGTCCCCTAATCCTAACCCGTACGCTAACACTAACCCGCGCCCTCACACGCACGCTCCCCCTAAAGCGTTGCCGTACCCTCACCTGGACCCTAAACCGTCCCCGTCCCCTAACCCTAACCCTAGCCCGAACCCTAACCCTAACCCTTCCCCGAAGCCTGACCCTCACCCGTCCCCTAATCCTAACCCGTACGCTAACACTAACCCGCGCCCTCACACGCACGCTCCCCCTAAAGCGTTGCCGTACCCTCACCTGGACCCTAAACCGTCCCCGTCACCTATCCCTAACCCTAGCCCGAACCGTAACCCTAACCCTTCCCCGAAGCATGACCCTCAACCGTCCCTTAATCCTAACCCGTACCCTAACACTAACCCGCACCCTCACATGCACGCTCCCCCTAAAGCGTTGCCGTACCCTTACCTGGACCCTAAACCGTCCCCGTCCCCGTCACCTAACCCTAACCCTAGCCCGAACCCTAACCGTAACCCTTCCCCGAAGCCTGACCCTCACCCGTCCCCTAATCCTAACCCGTACGCTAACACTAACCCGCGACCTCACACGCACGCTCCCCCTAAAGCGTTGCCGTACCCTCACCTGGACCCTAAACCGTCCCCGTCCCCTAACCCTAACCCTAGCCCGAACCCTAACCCTAACCCTTCCCCGAAGCCTGACCCTCACCCGTCCCCTAATCCTAACCCGTACGCTAACACTAACCCGCGCCCTCACACGCACGCTCCACATAAAGCGTTGCCATACCCTCACCTGGACCCTAAACCGTTCCCGTCCCCTAACCCTAACCCTAGCCCGAACCCTAACCCTAACCCTTCCCCGAAGCCTGACCCTCAACCGTCCCCTAATCCTAACCCGTAGGCTAACACTGATCCGCGCCCTCACACGCACGCTCCCCCTAAAGCGTTGCCGTACCCTCACCTGGTCCCTAAACCGTCCCCGACCCCTAACCCTAACCCTAGCCCGAACCCTAACCCTAACCCTTCCCCGAAGCCTGACCCTCACCCGTCCCCTAATCCTAACCCGTACGCTAACACTAACCCGCGCCCTCACACGCACCCTCCCCCTAAAGCGTTGCCGTACCCTCACCTGGACCCTAAACCGTCCCCGTCCCCTAACCCTAACCCTAGCCCGAACCCTAACCCTAACCCTTCCCCGAAGCCTGACCCTCACCCGTCCCCTAATCCTAACCCGTACGCTAACACTAACCCGCGCCCTCACACACACGCTCCCCCTAAAGCGTTGCCGTACCCTCACCTGGACCCTAAACCGTACCCGTCCCCTAACCCTAACCCTAGCCCGAACCCTAAACCTAAACCTTCCCCGATGCCTGACCCTCACCCGTCCCCTAATCCTAACCCATACCCTAACACTAACCCGCGCCCTCACACGCACGCTCCCCCTAAAGCGTTGCCGTAGCCTCACCTGGACCCTAAACCGTCCCCGTCCCCTAACCCTAACCCTAGCCCGAACCGTAACCCTAACACTTCCCCGAAGCCTGACCCTCACCCGTCCCCTAATCGTAAACCGTACGCTAACACTAACCCGCGCCCTCACACGCACGCTCCCCCTAAAGCGTTGCCGTACCCTCACCTGGACCCTAAACCGTCCCCGTCCCCTAACCCTAACCCTAGCCCTAACCCTAACCCTAACCCTTCCCCGAAGCCTGACCCTCACCCGTCCCCTAATCCTAACCCGTACGCTAACACTAACCCGCGCCCTCACACGCACGCTCCCCCTAAAGCGTTGCCGTACCCTCACCTGGACCCTAAACCGTCCCCGTCCCCTAACCCTAACCCTAGCCCGAACCCTAACCCTAACCCTTCCCCGAAGCCTGACCCTCACCCGTCCCCTAATCCTAACCCGTACGCTAACACTAACCCGCGTCCTCACACGCACGCTCCCCCTAAAGCGTTGCCGTACCCTCACCTGGACCCTAAACCGTCCCCGTCCCCTAACCCTAACCCTAGCCTGAACCCTAACCCTAACCCTTCCCCGAAGCCTGACCCTCACCCGTCCCCTAAACCTAACCCGTACGCTAACACTAACCCGCGCCCTCACACGCACGCTCCCCCTAAAGCGTTGCCGTACCCTCACCTGGACCCTAAACCGTCCCCGTCCCCTAACACTAACCCTAGCCCGAACCCTAACCCTAACCCTTCCCCGAAGCCTGACCCTCACCCGTCCCCTAATCCTAACCCATACCCTAACACTAACCCGCGCCCTCACACGCACGCTCCCCCTAAAGCGTTGCCATACCCTCACCTGGACCCTAAACCGTCCCCGTCCCCTAACCCTAACCCTAGCCCGAACCCTAAACCTAACCCTTCCCCGAAGCCTGACCCTCACCCGTCCCCTAAACCTAACCCGTACGCAAACACTAACCCGCGCCCTCACACGCACGCTCCCTCTAAAGCGTTGCCGTAACCTCACCTGGACCCTAAACCGTCCCCGTCCCCTAACCCTAACCCTAGCCCGAACCCTAACCCTAACCCTTCCCCGAAGCCTGACCCTCACCCGTCCCCTAATCCTAACCCATACCCTAACACTAACCCGCGCCCTCACACGCACGCTCCCCCTAAAGCGTTGCCGTACCCTCACCTGGACCCTAAACCGTCCCCGTCCCCTAACCCTAACCCTAGCCCGAAACCTAACCCTAACACTTCCCCGAAGCCTGACCCTCAACCGTCCCCTAATCCTAACCCGTACGCTAACACTAACCCGCGCCCTCACACGCACGCTCCCCCTAAAGCGTTGCCGTACCCTCACCTGGACCCTAAACCGTCCCCTAACCCTAACCCTAACCCTAGCCCGAACCCTAACCCTAACCCTTCCCCGAAGCCTGACCCTCACCCGTCCCCTAATCCTAACCCGTACGCTAACACTAACCCGCGTCCTCACACGCACGCTCCCCCTAAAGCGTTGCCGTACCCTCACCTGGACCCTAAACCGTCCCCGTCCCCTAACCCTAACCCTAGCCCTAACCCTAACCCTAACACTTCCCCGAAGCCTGACCCTCAGCCGTACCCTAATCCTAACCCGTACGCTAACACTAACCCGCGCCCTCACACGCACGCTCCCCCTAAAGCGTTGCCGTACCCTCACCTGGACCCTAAACCGTCCCCGTCCCCTAACCCTAACCCTAGCCCGAACCCTAACCCTAACCCTTCCCCGAAGCCTGACCCTCACCCGTCCCCTAATCCTAACCCGTACGCTAACACTAACCCGCGTCCTCACACGCACGCTCCCCCTAAAGCGTTGCCGTACCCTCACCTGGACCCTAAACCGTCCCCGTCCCCTAACCCTAACCCTAGCCTGAACCCTAACCCTAACCCTTCCCCGAAGCCTGACCCTCACCCGTCCCCTAAACCTAACCCGTACGCTAACACTAACCCGCGCCCTCACACGCACGCTCCCCCTAAAGCGTTGCCGTACCCTCACCTGGACCCTAAACCGTCCCCGTCCCCTAACACTAACCCTAGCCCGAACCCTAACCCTAACCCTTCCCCGAAGCCTGACCCTCACCCGTCCCCTAATCCTAACCCATACCCTAACACTAACCCGCGCCCTCACACGCACGCTCCCCCTAAAGCGTTGCCGTACCCTCACCTGGACCCTAAACCGTCCCCGTCCCCTAACCCTAACCCTAGCCCGAACCCTAAACCTAACCCTTCCCCGAAGCCTGACCCTCACCCGTCCCCTAAACCTATCCCGTACGCAAACACTAACCCGCGCCCTCACACGCACGCTCCCCCTAAAGCGTTGCCGTACCCTCACCTGGACCCTAAACCGTCCCCGTCCCCTAACCCTAACCCTAGCCCGAACCCTAACCCTAACCCTTCCCCGAAGCCTGACCCTCACCCGTCCCCTAATCCTAACCCATACCCTAACACTAACCCGCGCCCTCACACGCACGCTCCCCCTAAAGCGTTGCCGTACCCTCACCTGGACCCTAAACCGTCCCCGTCCCCTAACCCTAACCCTAGCCCGAACCCTAACCCTAACACTTCCCCGAAGCCTGACCCTCACCCGTCCCCTAATCCTAACCCGTACGCTAACACTAAACCGCGCCCTCACACGCACGCTCCCCCTAAAGCGTTGCCGTACCCTCACCTGGACCCTAAACCGTCCCCGTCCCCTAACCCTAACCCTAGCCCTAACCCTAACCCTAACCCTTCCCCGAAGCCTGACCCTCACCCGTCCCCTAATCCTAACCCGTACGCTAACACTAACCCGCGCCCTCACACGCACGCTCCCCCTAAAGCGTTGCCGTACCCTCACCTGGACCCTAAACCGTCCCCTAACCCTAACCCTAACCCTAGCCCGAACCCTAACCCTAACCCTTCCCCGAAGCCTGACCCTCACCCGTCCCCTAATCCTAACCCGTACGCTAACACTAACCCGCGTCCTCACACGCACGCTCCCCCTAAAGCGTTGCCGTACCCTCACCTGGACCCTAAACCGTCCCCGTCCCCTAACCCTAACCCTAGCCCTAACCCTAACCCTAACCCTTCCCCGAAGCCTGACCCTCACCCGTCCCCTAATCCTAACCCGTACGCTAACAGTAACCCGCGCCCTCACACGCACGCTCCCCCTAAAGCGTTGCCGTACCCTCACCTGGACCCTAAACCGTCCCCGTCCCCTAACCCTAACCCTAGCCCGAACCCTAACCCTAACCCTTCCCCGAAGCCTGACCCTCACCCGTCCCCTAATCCTAACCCGTACGCTAACACTAACCCGCGTCCTCACACGCACGCTCCCCCTAAAGCGTTGCCGTACCCTCACCTGGACCCTAAACCGTCCCCGTCCCCTAACCCTAACCCTAGCCCGAACCCTAACCCTAACCCTTCCCCGAAGCCTGACCCTCACCCGTCCCCTAAACCTAACCCGTACGCTAACACTAACCCGCGCCCTCACACGCACGCCCCCCTAAAGCGTTGCCGTACCCTCACCTGGACCCTAAACCGTCCCCGTCCCCTAACCCTAACCCTAGACCGAACCCTAACCCTAACCCTTCCCCGAAGCCTGACCCTCACCCGTCCCCTAATCCTAAGCCGTACGCTAACACTAACCCGCGCCCTCACACGCACGCTCCCCCTAAAGCGTTGCCGTACCCTCACCTGGACCCGAAACCGTCCCCGTCCCCTAGCCCTAACCCTAGCCCGAACCCTAACCCTAACCCTTCCCCGAAGCCTGACCCTCACCCGTCCCCTAATCCTAACCCGTACGCTAACACTAACCCGCGCCCTCACACGCACACTCCCCCTAAAGCGTTGCCGTACCCTCACCTGGACCCTAAACCGTAACCGTCCCCTAACCCTAACCCTAGCCCGAACCCTAACCCTAACCCTTCCCCGAAGCCTGACCCTCACCCGTCCCCTAATCCTAACCCGTACGCTAACACTAACCCGCGCCCTCACACGCACGCTCCCCCTAAAGCGTTGCCATTCCCTCACCTGGACCCTAAACCGTCCCCGTCCCCTAACCCTAACCCTAGCCCGAACCCTAACCCTAACCCTTCCCCGAAGCCTGACCCTCACCCGTCCCCTAATCCTAACCCGTACGCTAACACTAACCCGCGCCCTCACACGCACGCTCCCCCTAAAGCATTGCCGTACCCTCACCTGGAGCCTAAACCGTCCCCGTCCCCTAACCCTAACCCTAGCCGAACCCTAACCCTAACCCTTCCCCGAAGCCTGACCCTCACCCGTCCCCTAATCCTAACCCGTACGCTAACACTACCCCGCGCCCTCACACGCACGCTCCCCCTAAAGCGTTGCCGTACCCTCACCTGGACCCTAAACCGTCCCCGTCCCCTAACCCTAACCCTAGCCCGAACCCTAACCCTAACCCTGCCCCGAAGCCAGACCCTCACCCGTCCCCTAATCCTAACCCGTATGCTAACACTAACCCGCGCCCTCACACGCACGCTCCCCCTAAAGGGTTGCCGTACCCTCACCTGGACCCTAAACCGTCCCCGTCCCCTAACCCTAACCCTAGCCCGAACCCTAAACCTAACCCTTCCCCGAAGCCTGACCCTCACCCGTCCCCTAATCCTAACCGGTAGGCTAACACTGATCCGCGCCCTCACACGCACGCTCCCCCTATAGCGTTGCCGTACCCTCACCTGGTCCCTAAACCGTCCCCGTCCCCTAACCCTAACCCTAGCCCGAACCCTAACCCTAACCCTTCCCCGAAGCCTGACCCTCACCCGTCCCCTAATCCTAACCCGTACGCTAACACTAACCCGCGCCCTCACACGCACGCTCCCCCTAAAGCGTTGCCGTACCCTCACCTGGACCCTAAACCGTCCCCGTCCCCTAACCCTAACCCTAGCCCGAACCCTAACCCTAACCCTTCCCCGAAGCCTGACCCTCACCCGTCCCCTAATCCTAACCCGTACGCTAACACTAACCCGCGCCCTCACACGCACGCTCCCCCTAAAGCGTTGCCGTACCCTCACCTGGACCCTAAACCGTCCCCGTCCCCTAACCCTAACCCTAGCCCGAAACCTAACCCTAACCCTTCCCCGAAGCCTGAACCTCACCCGTCCCCTAATCCTAACCTGTACGCTAACACTAAACCGCGCCCTCACACGCACGCTCCACCTAAAGCATTGCCGTACCCTCACCTGGACCCTAAACCGTCCCCGTCCCCTAACCCTAACCCTAGCCCGAACCCTAACCCTAACCCTTCCCCGAAGCCTGACCCTCACCCGTCCCGTAATCCTCACCCGTACGCTAACACTAACCCGCGCCCTCACACGCACGCTCCCCCTAAAGCGTTGCCGTACCCTCACCTGGACCCGAAACCGACCCCGTCCCCTAACCCTAACCCTAGCCCGAACCCTAACCCTAACCCTTCCCCGAAGCCTGACCCTCACCCGTCCCCTAATCCTAACCCGTACGCTAACACTAACCCGCGCCCTCACACGCACGCTCCCCCTAAAGTGTTGCCGTACCCTCACCTGGACCCTAAACCGTCCCCGTCCCCTAACCCTAACCCTAGCCCGATCCCTAAACCTAACCCTTCCCCGAAGCATGACCCTCACCCGTCCCCTAATCCTAACCCATACCCTAACACTAACCCGCGCCCTCACACGCACGCTCCCCCTAAAGCGTTGCCTTACTCTCACCTGGACCCTAAACCGTCCCCATCCCCTAACTCTAACCCTAGCCCGAACCCTAACCCTAACCCTTCCCCGAAGCCTGACCCTCACCCGTCCCCTAATCCTAACCCGTACGCTAACACTAACCCGCGCCCTCACACGCACGCTCCCCCTAAAGCGTTGCCGTACCCTCACCTGGACCCTAAACCGTCCCCGTCCCCTAACCCTAACCCTAGCCCGAACCCTAACCCTAACCCTTCCCCGAAGCCTGACCCTCACCCGTCCCCTAATCCTAACCCGTACGCAACCCTAACCCGCGCCCTCACACGCACGCTCCCCCTAAAGCGTTGCCGTACCCTCACCTGGACCCTAAACCATCCCCGTCCCCTAACCCTAACCCTAGCCCGAACCCTAACCCTAACCCTTCCTCGAAGCCTGACCCTCACCCGTCCCCTAATCCTAACGCATACCCTAACACTAACCCGCGCCCTCACACGCACGCTCCCCCTAAAGCGTTGCCGTACCCTCACCTGGACCCTAAACCGTCCCCGTCCCCTAACTCTAACCCTAGCCCGAACCCTAACCATAACACTTCCCCGAAGCCTGACCCTCACCCGTCCCCTAATCCTAACCCGTACGCTAACACTAACCCGCGCCCTCACACGCACGCTCCCCCTAAAGCGTTGCCGTACCCTCACCTGGACCCTAAACCGTCCCCGTCCCCTAGCCCTAACCCTAGCCCGAACCCTAACCCTAACCCTTCCCCGAAGCCTGACCCTCACCCGTCCCCTAATCCTAACCCGTACGCTAACACTAACCCGCGCCCTCACACGCACACTCCCCCTAAAGCGTTGCCGTACCCTCACCTGGACCCTAAACCGTCCCCGTCCCCTAACCCTAACCCTAGCCCGAACCCTAACCCTAACCCTTCCCCGAAGCCTGACCCTCACCCGTCCCCTAATCCTAACCCGTACGCTAACACTAACCCGCGCCCTCACACGCACGCTCCCCCTAAAGCGTTGCCATTCCCTCACCTGGACCCTAAACCGTCCCCGTCCCCTAACCCTAACCCTAGCCCAAACCCTAACCCTAACCCTTCCCCGAAGCCTGACCCTCACCCGTCCCCTAATCCTAACCCGTATGCTAACACTAAACCGCGCCCTCACACGCACGATCCCCCTAAAGCATTGCCGTACCCTCACCTGGAGCCTAAACCGTCCCCGTCCCCTAACCCTAACCCTAGCCCGAACCCTAACCCTAACCCTTCCCCGAAGCCTGACCCTCACCCGTCCCCTAATCCTAACCCGTACGCTAACACTACCCCGCGCCCTCACACGCACGCTCCCCCTAAAGCGTTGCCGTACCCTCACCTGGACCCTAAACCGTCCCCGTCCCCTAACCCTAACCCTAGCCCGAACCCTAACCCTAACCCTTCCCCGAAGCCAGACCCTCACCCGTCCCCTAATCCTAACCCGTATGCTAACACTAACCCGCGCCCTCACACGCACGCTCCCCCTAAAGGGTTGCCGTACCCTCACCTGGACCCTAAACCGTCCCCGTCCCCTAACCCTAACCCTAGCCCGAACCCTAAACATAACCCTTCCCCGAAGCCTGACCCTCACCCGTCCCCTAATCCTAACCCGTAGGCTAACACTGATCCGCGCCCTCACACGCACGCTCCCCCTATAGCGTTGCCGTACCCTCACCTGGTCCCTAAACCGTCCCCGTCCCCTAACCCTAACCCTAGCCCGAACCCTAACCCTAACACTTCCCCGAAGCCTGACCCTCACCCGTCCCCTAATCCTAACCCGTACGCTAACACTAACCCGCGCCCTCACACGCACGCTCCCCCTAAAGCGTTGCCGTACCCTCACCTGGACCCTAAACCGTCCCTGTCCCCTAACCCTAACCCTAGCCCGAACCCTAACCCTAACCCTTCCCCGAAGCCTGACCCTCACCCGTCCCCTAATCCTAACCCGTACGCTAACACTAACCCGCGCCCTCACACGCACGCTCCCCCTAAAGCGTTGCCGTACCCTCACCTGGACCCTAAACCGTCCCCGTCCCCTAACCCTAACCCTAGCCCGAAACCTAACCCTAACCCTTCCCCGAAGCCTGAACCTCACCCGTCCCCTAATCCTAACCTGTACGCTAACACTAAACCGCGCCCTCACACGCACGCTCCCCCTAAAGCATTGCCGTACCCTCACCTGGACCCTAAACCGTCCCCGTCCCCTAACCCTAACCCTAGCCCGAACCCTAACCCTAACCCTTCCCCGAAGCCTGACCCTCACCCGTCCCGTAATCCTCACCCGTACGCTAACACTAACCCGCGCCCTCACACGCACGCTCCCCCTAAAGCGTTGCCGTACCCTCACCTGGACCCGAAACCGTCCCCGTCCCCTAACCCTAACCCTAGCCCGAACCCTAACCCTAACCCTTCCCCGAAGCCTGACCCTCACCCGTCCCCTAATCCTAACCCGTACGCTAACACTAACCCGCGCCCTCACACGCACGCTCCCCCTAAAGCGTTGCCGTACCCTCACCTGGAACCTAAACCGTCCCCGTCCCCTAACCCTAACCCTAGCCCGAACCCTAAACCTAACCCTTCCCCGAAGCATGACCCTCACCCGTCCCCTAATCCTAACCCATACCCTAACACTAACCCGCGCCCTCACACGCACGCTCCCCCTAAAGCGTTGCCTTACTCTCACCTGGACCCTAAACCGTCCCCGTCCCCTAACTCTAACCCTAGCCCGAACCCTAACCCTAACCCTTCCCCGAAGCCTGACCCTCACCCGTCCCCTAATCCTAACCCGTACGCTAACACTAACCCGCGCCCTCACACGCACGCTCCCCCTAAAGCGTTGCCGTACCCTCACCTGGACCCTAAACCGTCCCCGTCCCCTAACCCTAACCCTAGCCCGAACCCTAACCCTAACCCTTCCCCGAAGCCTGACCCTCCCCCGTCCCCTAATCCTAACCCGTACGCAACCCTAACCCGCGCCCTCACACGCACGCTCCCCCTAAAGCGTTGCCGTACCCTCACCTGGACCCTAAACCATCCCCGTCCCCTAACCCTAACCCTAGCCCGAACCCTAACCCTAACCCTTCCCCGAAGCCTGACCCTCACCCGTCCCCTAATCCTAACCCGTACGCTAACACTAACCCGCGCCCTCACACGCACGCTCCCCCTAAAGCGTTGCCGTACCCTCACCTGGACCCTAAACCATACCCGTCCCCTAACCCTAACCCTAGACCGAACCCTAACCCTAACCCTTCCCCGAAGCCTGACCCTCTCCCGTCCACTAATCCTAACCCGTACGCTAACACTAACCCGCGCCCTCACACGCACGCTCCCCCTAAAGCGTTGCCGTACCCTCACCTGGACCCTAAACCGTCCCCGTCCCCTAACCCTAACCCTAGCCCGAACCCTAAACCTAACCCTTCCCCGAAGCCTGACCCTCACCCGTCCCCTAATCCTAACGCATACCCTAACACTAACCCGCGCCCTCACACGCACGCTCCCCCTAAAGCGTTGCCGTACCCTCACCTGGACCCTAAACCGTCCCCGTCCCCTAACTCTAACCCTAGCCCGAACCCTAACCATAACACTTCCCCGAAGCCTGACCCTCACCCGTCCCCTAATCCTAACCCGTACGCTAACACTAACCCGCGCCCTCACACGCACGCTCCCCCTAAAGCGTTGCCGTACCCTCACCTGGACCCTAAACCGTCCCCGTCCCCTAACCCTAACCCTAGCCCGAACCCTAACCCTTCCCCGAAGCCTGACCCTCACCCGTCCCCTAATCCTAACCCGTACGCTAACACTAACCCGCGCCCTCACACGCACGCTCCCCCTAAAGCGTTGCCGTACACTCACCTGGACCCTAAACCGTCCCCGTCCCCTAACCCTAACCCTAGCCCGAACCCTAACCCTAACCCTTCCCCGAAGCCTGACCCTCACCCGTCCCCTAATCCTAACCCGTAAGCTAACACTAACCCGCGCCCTCACACGCACGCTCCCCCTAAAGCGTTGCCGTACCCTCACCTGGACCCTAAACCGTCCCCGTCACCTATCCCTAACCCTAGCCCGAACCGTAACCCTAACCCTTCCCCGAAGCATGACCCTCAACCGTCCCTTAATCCTAACCCGTACCCTAACACTAACCCGCACCCTCACATGCACGCTCCCCCTAAAGCGTTGCCGTACCCTTACCTGGACCCTAAACCGTCCACGTCCCCGTCACCTAACCCTAACCCTAGCCCGAACCCTAACCGTAACCCTTCCCCGAAGCCTGACCCTCACCCGTCCCCTAATCCTAACCCGTACGCTAACACTAACCCGCGACCTCACACGCACGCTCCCCCTAAAGCGTTGCCGTACCCTCACCTGGACCCTAAACCGTCCCCGTCCCCTAACCCTAACCCTAGCCCGAACCCTAACCCTAACCCTTCCCCGAAGCCTGACCCTCACCCGTCCCCTAATCCTAACCCGTACGCTAACACTAACCCGCGCCCTCACACGCACGCTCCACATAAAGCGTTGCCATACCCTCACCTGGACCCTAAACCGTTCCCGTCCCCTAACCCTAACCCTAGCCCGAACCCTAACCCTAACCCTTCCCCGAAGCCTGACCCTCAACCGTCCCCTAATCCTAACCCGTAGGCTAACACTGATCCGCGCCCTCACACGCACGCTCCCCCTAAAGCGTTGCCGTACCCTCACCTGGTCCCTAAACCGTCCCCGACCCCTAACCCTAACCCTAGCCCGAACCCTAACCCTAACCCTTCCCCGAAGCCTGACCCTCACCCGTCCCCTAATCCTAACCCGTACGCTAACACTAACCCGCGCCCTCACACGCACGCTCCCCCTAAAGCGTTGCCGTACCCTCACCTGGACCCTAAACCGTCCCCGTCCCCTAACCCTAACCCTAGCCCGAACCCTAACCCTAACCCTTCCCCGAAGCCTGACCCTCACCCGTCCCCTAATCCTAACCCGTACGCTAACACTAACCCGCGCCCTCACACACACGCTCCCCCTAAAGCGTTGCCGTACCCTCACCTGGACCCTAAACCGTACCCGTCCCCTAACCCTAACCCTAGCCCGAACCCTAAACCTAAACCTTCCCCGATGCCTGACCCTCACCCGTCCCCTAATCCTAACCCATACCCTAACACTAACCCGCGCCCTCACACGCACGCTCCCCCTAAAGCGTTGCCGTAGCCTCACCTGGACCCTAAACCGTCCCCGTCCCCTAACCCTAACCCTAGCCCGAACCGTAACCCTAACACTTCCCCGAAGCCTGACCCTCACCCGTCCCCTAATCCTAAACCGTACGCTAACACTAACCCGCGCCCTCACACGCACGCTCCCCCTAAAGCGTTGCCGTACACTCACCTGGACCCTAAACCGTCCCCGTCCCCTAACCCTAACCCTAGCCCTAACCCTAACCCTAACCCTTCCCCGAAGCCTGACCCTCACCCGTCCCCTAATCCTAACCCGTACGCTAACACTAACCCGCGCCCTCACACGCACGCTCCCCCTAAAGCGTTGCCGTACCCTCACCTGGACCCTAAACCGTCCCCGTCCCCTAACCCTAACCCTAGCCCGAACCCTAACCCTAACCCTTCCCCGAAGCCTGACCCTCACCCGTCCCCTAATCCTAACCCGTACGATAACACTAACCCGCGTCCTCACACGCACGCTCCCCCTAAAGCGTTGCCGTACCCTCACCTGGACCCTAAACCGTCCCCGTCCCCTAACCCTAACCCTAGCCTGAACCCTAACCCTAACCCTTCCCCGAAGCCTGACCCTCACCCGTCCCCTAAACCTAACCCGTACGCTAACACTAACCCGCGCCCTCACACGCACGCTCCCCCTAAAGCGTTGCCGTACCCTCACCTGGACCCTAAACCGTCCCCGTCCCCTAACACTAACCCTAGCCCGAACCCTAACCCTAACCCTTCCCCGAAGCCTGACCCTCACCCGTCCCCTAATCCTAACCCATACCCTAACACTAACCCGCGCCCTCACACGCACGCTCCCCCTAAAGCGTTGCCATACCCTCACCTGGACCCTAAACCGTCCCCGTCCCCTAACCCTAACCCTAGCCCGAACCCTAAACCTAACCCTTCCCCGAAGCCTGACCCTCACCCGTCCCCTAAACCTAACCCGTACGCAAACACTAACCCGCGCCCTCACACGCACGCTCCCTCTAAAGCGTTGCCGTAACCTCACCTGGACCCTAAACCGTCCCCGTCCCCTAACCCTAACCCTAGCCCGAACCCTAACCCTAACCCTTCCCCGAAGCCTGACCCTCACCCGTCCCCTAATCCTAACCCATACCCTAACACTAACCCGCGCCCTCACACGCACGCTCCCCCTAAAGCGTTGCCGTACCCTCACCTGGACCCTAAACCGTCCCCGTCCCCTAACCCTAACCCTAGCCCGAAACCTAACCCTAACACTTCCCCGAAGCCTGACCCTCAACCGTCCCCTAATCCTAACCCGTACGCTAACACTAAACCGCGCCCTCACACGCACGCTCCCCCTAAAGCGTTGCCGTACCCTCACCTGGACCCTAAACCGTCCCCGTCCCCTAACCCTAACCCTAGCCCTAACCCTAACCCTAACCCTTCCCCGAAGCCTGACCCTCACCCGTCCCCTAATCCTAACCCGTACGCTAACACTAACCCGCGCCCTCACACGCACGCTCCCCCTAAAGCGTTGCCGTACCCTCACCTGGACCCTAAACCGTCCCCTAACCCTAACCCTAACCCTAGCCCGAACCCTAACCCTAACCCTTCCCCGAAGCCTGACCCTCACCCGTCCCCTAATCCTAAGCCGTACGCTAACACTAACCCGCGTCCTCACACGCACGCTCCCCCTAAAGCGTTGCCGTACCCTCACCTGGACCCTAAACCGTCCCCGTCCCCTAACCCTAACCCTAGCCCTAACCCTAACCCTAACCCTTCCCCGAAGCCTGACCCTCACCCGTCCCCTAATCCTAACCCGTACGCTAACACTAACCCGCGCCCTCACACGCACGCTCCCCCTAAAGCGTTGCCGTACCCTCACCTGGACCCTAAACCGTCCCCGTCCCCTAACCCTAACCCTAGCCCGAACCCTAACCCTAACCCTTCCCCGAAGCCTGACCCTCACCCGTCCCCTAATCCTAACCCGTACGCTAACACTAACCCGCGTCCTCACACGCACGCTCCCCCTAAAGCGTTGCCGTACCCTCACCTGGACCCTAAACCGTCCCCGTCCCCTAACCCTAACCCTAGCCTGAACCCTAACACTAACCCTTCCCCGAAGCCTGACCCTCACCCGTCCCCTAAACCTAACCCGTACGCTAACACTAACCCGCGCCCTCACACGCACGCTCCCCCTAAAGCGTTGCCGTACCCTCACCTGGACCCTAAACCGTCCCCGTCCCCTAACACTAACCCTAGCCCGAACCCTAACCCTAACCCTTCCCCGAAGCCTGACCCTCACCCGTCCCCTAATCCTAACCCATACCCTAACACTAACCCGCGCCCTCACACGCACGCTCCCCCTAAAGCGTTGCCGTACCCTCACCTGGACCCTAAACCGTCCCCGTCCCCTAACCCTAACCCTAGCCCGAACCCTAAACCTAACCCTTCCCCGAAGCCTGACCCTCACCCGTCCCCTAAACCTATCCCGTACGCAAACACTAACCCGCGCCCTCACACGCACGCTCCCCCTAAAGCGTTGCCGTACCCTCACCTGGACCCTAAACCGTCCCCGTCCCCTAACCCTAACCCTAGCCCGAACCCTAACCCTAACCCTTCCCCGAAGCCTGACCCTCACCCGTCCCCTAATCCTAACCCATACCCTAACACTAACCCGCGCCCTCACACGCACGCTCCCCCTAAAGCGTTGCCGTACCCTCACCTGGACCCGAAACCGTCCCCGTCCCCTAACCCTAACCCTAGCCCGAACCCTAACCCTAACACTTCCCCGAAGCCTGACCCTCACCCGTCCCCTAATCCTAACCCGTACGCTAACACTAAACCGCGCCCTCACACGCACGCTCCCCCTAAAGCGTTGCCGTACCCTCACCTGGACCCTAAACCGTCCCCGTCCCCTAACCCTAACCCTAGCCCTAACCCTAACCCTAACCCTTCCCCGAAGCCTGACCCTCACCCGTCCCCTAATCCTAACCCGTACGCTAACACTAACCCGCGCCCTCACACGCACGCTCCCCCTAAAGCGTTGCCGTACCCTCACCTGGACCCTAAACCGTCCCCTAACCCTAACCCTAACCCTAGCCCGAACCCTAACCCTAACCCTTCCCCGAAGCCTGACCCTCACCCGTCCCCTAATCCTAACCCGTACGCTAACACTAACCCGCGTCCTCACACGCACGCTGCCCCTAAAGCGTTGCCGTACCCTCACCTGGACCCTAAACCGTCCCCGTCCCCTAACCCTAACCCTAGCCCTAACCCTAACCCTAACCCTTCCCCGAAGCCTGACCCTCACCCGTCCCCTAATCCTAACCCGTACGCTAACACTAACCCGCGCCCTCACACGCACGCTCCCCCTAAAGCGTTGCCGTACCCTCACCTGGACCCTAAACCGTCCCCGTCCCCTAACCCTAACCCTAGCCCGAACCCTAACCCTAACCCTTCCCCGAAGCCTGACCCTCACCCGTCCCCTAATCCTAACCCGTACGCTAACACTAACCCGCGTCCTCACACGCACGCTCCCCCTAAAGCGTTGCCGTACCCTCACCTGGACCCTAAACCGTCCCCGTCCCCTAACCCTAACCCTAGCCCGAACCCTAACCCTAACCCTTCCCCGAAGCCTGACCCTCACCCGTCCCCTAAACCTAACCCGTACGCTAACACTAACCCGCGCCCTCACACGCACGCCCCCCTAAAGCGTTGCCGTACCCTCACCTGGACCCTAAACCGTCCCCGTCCCCTAACACTAACCCTAGCCCGAACCCTAACCCTAACCCTTCCCCGAAGCCTGACCCTCACCCGTCCCCTAATCCTAACCCATACCCTAACACTAACCCGCGCCCTCACACGCACGCTCCCCCTAAAGCGTTGCCATACCCTCACCTGGACCCTAAACCGTCCCCGTCCCCTAACCCTAACCCTAGCCCGAACCCTAACCCTAACCCTTCCCCGAAGCCTGACCCTCACCCGTCCCCTAAACCTAACCCGTACGCAAACACTAACCCGCGCCCTCACACGCACGCTCCCCCTTAAGCGTTGCCGTACCCTCACCTGGACCCTAAACCGTCCCCGTCCCCTAACCCTAACCCTAGCCCGAACCGTAACCCTAACACTTCCCCGAAGCCTGACCCTCACCCGTCCCCTAATCCTAACCCGTACGCTAACACTAACCCGCGCCCTCACACGCACGCTCCCCCTAAAGCATTGCCGTACCCTCACCTGGACCCTAAACGGTCCCCGTCCCCTAACCCTAACCCTAGCCCTAACCCTAACCCTAACCCTTCCCCGAAGCCTGACCCTCACCCGACCCCTAATCCTAACCCGTACGCTAACACTAACCCGCGCCCTCACACGCACGCTCCCCCTAAAGCGTTGCCGTACCCTCACCTGGACCCGAAACCGTCCCCGTCCCCTAACCCTAACCCTAGCCCGAACCCTAACCCTAATCCTTCCCCGAAGCCTGACCCTCACCCGTCCCCTAATCCTAACCCGTACGCTAACACTAACCCGCGTCCTCACACGCACGCTCCCCCTAAAGCGTTGCCGTACCCTCACCTGGACCCTAAACCGTCCCCGTCCCCTAACCCTAACCCTAGCCCGAACCCTAACCCTAACCCTTCCCCGAAGCCTGACCCTCACCCGTCCCCTAAACCTAACCCGTACGCTAACACTAACCCGCGCCCTCACACGCACGCTCCCCCTAAAGCGTTGCCGTACCCTCACCTGGACCCTAAACAGTCCCCGTCCCCTAACACTAACCCTAGCCCGAACCCTAACCCTAACCCTTCCCCGAAGCCTGACCCTCACCCGTCCCCTAATCCTAACCCATACCCTAACACTAACCCGCGCCCTCACACGCACGCTCCCCCTAAAGCGTTGCCATACCCTCACCTGGACCCTAAACCGTCCCCGTCCCCTAACCCTAACCCTAGCCCGAACCCTAACCCTAACCCTTCCCCGAGGCCTGACCCTCACCCGTCCCCTAAACCTAACCCGTACGCAAACACTAACCCGCGCCCTCACACGCACGCTCCCCCTAAAGCGTTGCCGTACCCTCACCTGGACCCTAAACCGTCCCCGTCCCCTAACCCTAACCCTAGCCCGAACCCTAACCCTAACCCTTCCCCGAAGCCTGACCCTCACCCGTCCCCTAATCCTAACCCATACCCTAACACTAACCCGCGCCCTCACACGCACGCTCCCCCTAAAGCGTTGTCGTACCCTCACCTGGACCCTAAACCGTCCCCGTCCCCTAACCCTAACCCTAGCCCGAACCCTAACCCTAACACTTCCCCGAAGCCTGACCCTCACCCGTCCCCTAATCCTAACCCGTACGCTAACACTAACCCGCGCCCTCACACGCACGCTCCCCCTAAAGCGTTGCCGTACCCTCACCTGGACCCTAAACCGTCCCCGTCCCCTAACCCTAACCCTAGCCCGAACCCTAACCCTAACCCTTCCCCGAAGCCTGACCCTCACCAGTCCCCTAATCCTAACCCGTACGCTAACACTAACCCGCGCCCTCACACGCACGCTCCCCCTAAAGCGTTGCCGTACCCTCACCTGGACCCTAAACCGTCCCCTAAACCTAACCCTAACCCTAGCCCGAACCCTAACCCTAACCCTTCCCCGAAGCCTGACCCTCACCCGTCCCCTAATCCTAACCCGTACGCTAACACTAACCCGCGCCCTCACACGCACGCTCCCCCTAAAGCGTTGCCGTACCCTCACCTGGACCCTAAACCGTCCCCGTCCCCTAACCCTAACCCTAGCCCTAACCCTAATCCTAACCCTTCCCCGAAGCCTGACCCTCACCCGTCCCCTAATCCTAACCCGTACGCTAACACTAACCCGCGCCCTCACACGCACGCTCCCCCTAAAGCGTTGCCGTACCCTCACCTGGACCCTAAACCGTCCCCGTCCCCTAACCCTAACCCTAGACCGAACCCTAACCCTAACCCTTCCCCGAAGCCTGACCCTCACCCGTCCCCTAATCCTAACCCGTACGCTAACACTAACCCGCGTCCTCACACGCACGCTCCCCCTAAAGCGTTGCAGTACCCTCACCTGGACCCTAAACCGTCCCCGTCCCCTAACCCTAACCCTAGCCCGAACCCTAACCCTAACCCTTCCCCGAAGCCTGACCCTCACCCGTCCCCTAAACCTAACCCGTACGCTAACACTAACCCGCGCCCTCACACGCACGCTCCCCCTAAAGCGTTGCCGTACCCTCACCTGGACCCTAAACCGTCCCCTAACCCTAACCCTAACCCTAGCCCGAACCCTAACCCTAAACCTTCCCCGAAGCCTGACCCTCACCCGTCCCCTAATCCTAACCCATACCCTAACACTAACCCGCGCCCTCACACGCACGCTCCCCCTAAAGCGTTGCCGTACCCTCACCTGGACCCTAAACCGTCCCCGTCCCCTAACCCTAACCCTAGCCCGAACCCTAACCCTAACACTTCCCCGAAGCCTGACCCTCACCCATCCCCTAAACCTAACCCATACGCTAACACTAACCCGCGCCCTCACACGCACGCTCCCCCTAAAGCGTTGCCGTACACTCACCTGGACCCTAAACCGTCCCCGTCCCCTAACACTAACCCTAGCCCGAACCCTAACCCTAACCCTTCCCCGAAGCCTGACCCTCACCCGTCCCCTAATCCTAACCCATACCCTAACACTAACCCGCACCCTCACACGCACGCTCCCCCTAAAGCGTTGCCATACCCTCACCTGGACCCTAAACCGTCCCCGTCCCCTAACCCTAACCCTAGCCCGAACCCTAACCCTAACCCTTCCCCGAAGCCTGACCCTCACCCGTCCCCTAAACCTAACCCGTACGCAAACACTAACCCGCGCCCTCACACGCACGCTCCCCCTAAAGCGTTGCCGTACCCTCACCTGGACCCTAAACCGTCCCCGTCCCCTAACCCTAACCCTAGCCCGAACCCTAACCCTAACCCTTCCCCGAAGCCTGACCCTCACCCGTCCCCTAATCCTAACCCATACCCTAACACTAACCCGCGCCCTCACACGCACGCTCCCCCTAAAGCGTTGTCGTACCCTCACCTGGACCCTAAACCGTCCCCGTCCCCTAACCCTAACCCTAGCCCGAACCCTAACCCTAACACTTCCCCGAAGCCTGACCCTCACCCGTCCCCTAATCCTAACCCGTACGCTAACACTAACCCGCGCCCTCACACGCACGCTCCCCCTAAAGCGTTTCCGTACCCTCACCTGGACCCTAAACCGTCCCCGTCCCCTAACCCTAACCCTAGCCCTAACCCTAACCCTAAACCTTCCCCGAAGCCTGACCCTCACCCGTCCCCTAAACCTAACCCGTACGCAAACACTAACCCTCGCCCTCACACGCACGCTCCCCCTAAAGCGTTGCCGTACCCTCACGTGGACCCTAAACCGTCCCCGTCCCCTAACCCTAACCCTAGCCCGAACCCTAACCCTAACCCTTCCCTGAAGCCTGACCCTCACCCGTCCCCTAATCCTAACCCATAACCTAACACTAACCCGCGCCCTCACACGCACGCTCCCCCTAAAGCGTTGTCGTACCCTCACCTGGACCCTAAACCGTCCCCGTCCCCTAACCCTAACCCTAGCCCGAACCCTAACCCTAACCCTTCCCCGAAGCCTGACCCTCAACCGTCCCCTAAACCTAACCCGTACGCAAACACTAACCCGCGCCCTCACACGCACGCTCCCCCTAAAGCGTTGCCGTACCCTCACCTGGACCCTAAACCGTCCCCGTCACCTAACCCTAACCCTAGCCCGAACCCTAACCCTAACCCTTCCCCGAAGCCTGACCCTCACCCGTCCCCTAATCCTAACCCATACCCTAACACTAACCCGCGCCCTCACACGCACGCTCCCCCTAAAGCGTTGTCGTACCCTCACCTGGACCCTAAACCGTCCCCGTCCCCTAACCCTAACCCTAGCCCGAACCCTAACCCTAACCCTTCCCCGAAGCCTGACCCTCACCCGTCCCCTAAACCTAACCCGTACGCTAACACTAACCCGCGCCCTCACACGCACGCTCCCCCTAAAGCGTTACCGTACCCTCACCTGGACCCTAAACCGTCCCCTAACCCTAACCCTAACCCTAGCCCGAACCCTAACCCTAAACCTTCCCCGAAGCCTGACCCTCACCCGTCCCCTAATCCTAACCCATACCCTAACACTAACCCGCGCCCTCACACGCACGCTCCCCCTAAAGCGTTGCCGTACCCTCACCTGGACCCTAAACCGTCCCCGTCCCCTAACCCTAACCCTAGCCCGAACCCTAACCCTAACCCTTCCCCGAAGCCTGACCCTCACCCGTCCCCTAAACCTAACCCATACGCTAACACTAACCCGCGCCCTCACACGCACGCTCCCCCTAAAGCGTTGCCGTACCCTCACCTGGACCCTAAACCGTCCCCGTCCCCTAACCCTAACCCTAGCCCGAACCCTAACCCTAACCCTTCCCCGAAGCCTGACCCTCACCCGTCCCCTAATCCTAACCCATACCCTAACACTAACCCGCGCCCTCACACGCACGCTCCCCCTAAAGCGTTGCCATACCCTCACCTGGACCCTAAACCGTCCCCGTCCCCTAACCCTAACCCTAGCCCGAACCCTAACCCTAACCCTTCCCCGAAGCCTGACCCTCACCCGTCCCCTAAACCTAACCCGTACGCAAACACTAACCCGCGCCCTCACACGCACGCTCCCCCTAAAGCGTTGCCGTACCCTCACCTGGACCCTAAACCGTCCCCGTCCCCTAACCCTAACCCTAGCCCGAACCCTAACCCTAACCCTTCCCCGAAGCCTGACCCTCACCCGTCCCCTAATCCTAACCCATACCCTAACACTAACCCGCGCCCTCACACGCACGCTCCCCCTAAAGCGTTGTCGTACCCTCACCTGGACCCTAAACCGTCCCCGTCCCCTAACCCTAACCCTAGCCCGAACCCTAACCCTAACACTTCCCCGAAGCCTGACCCTCACCCGTCCCCTAATCCTAACCCGTACGCTAACACTAACCCGCGCCCTCACACGCACGCTCCCCCTAAAGCGTTGCCGTACCCTCACCTGGACCCTAAACCGTCCCCGTCCCCTAACCCTAACCCTAGCCCTAACCCTAACCCTAACCCTTCCCCGAAGCCTGACCCTCACCCGTCCCCTAATCCTAACCCGTACGCTAACACTAACCCGCGCCCTCACACGCACGCTCCCCCTAAAGCGTTGCCGTACCCTCCTCTGGACCCTAAACCGTCCCCTAACCCTAACCCTAACCCTAGCCCGAACCCTAACCCTAACCCTTCCCCGAAGCCTGACCCTCACCCGTCCCCTAATCCTAACCCGTACGTTAACACTAACCCGCGCCCTCACACGCACGCTCCCCCTAAAGCGTTGCCGTACCCTCACCTGGACCCTAAACCGTCCCCGTCCCCTAACCCTAACCCTAGCCCTAACCCTAACCCTAACCCTTCCCCGAAGCCTGACCCTCAACCGTCCCCTAATCCTAACCCGTACGCTAACACTAACCCGCGCCCTCACACGCACGCTCCCCCTAAAGCGTTGCCGTACCCTCACCTGGACCCTAAACCGTCCCCGTCCCCTAACCCTAACCCTAGCCCGAACCCTAACCCTAACCCTTCCCCGAAGCCTGACCCTCACCCGTCCCCTAATCCTAACCCGTACGCTAACACTAACCCGCGTCCTCACACGCACGCTCCCCCTAAAGCGTTGCAGTACCCTCACCTGGACCCTAAACCGTCCCCGTCCCCTAACCCTAACCCTAGCCCGAACCCTAACCCTAACCCTTCCCCGAAGCCTGACCCTCACCCGTCCCCTAAACCTAACCCGTACGCTAACACTAACCCGCGCCCTCACACGCACGCTCCCCCTAAAGCGTTGCCGTACCCTCACCTGGACCCTAAACCGTCCCCTAACCCTAACCCTAACCCTAGCCCGAACCCTAACCCTAAACCTTCCCCGAAGCCTGACCCTCACCCGTCCCCTAATCCTAACCCATACCCTAACACTAACCCGCGCCCTCACACGCACGCTCCCCCTAAAGCGTTGCCGTACCCTCACCTGGACCCTAAACCGTCCCCGTCCCCTAACCCTAACCCTAGCCCGAACCCTAACCCTAACCCTTCCGCGAAGCCTGACCCTCACCCGTCCCCTAAACCTAACCCATACGCTAACACTAACCCGCGCCCTCACACGCACGCTCCCCCTAAAGCGTTGCCGTACCCTCACCTGGACCCTAAACCGTCCCCGTCCCCTAACCCTAACCCTAGCCCGAACCCTAACCCTAACCCTTCCCCGAAGCCTGACCCTCACCCGTCCCCTAATCCTAACCCATACCCTAACACTAACCCGCGCCCTCACACGCACGCTCCCCCTAAAGCATTGCCGTACCCTCACCTGGACCCTAAACCGTCCCCTTCCCCTAACCCTAACCCTAGCCCGAACCCTAACCCTAACCCTTCCCAGAAGCCTGACCCTCACCCGTACCCTAATCCTAACCCGTACGCTAACACTAACCCGCGCCCTCACACGCACGCTCCCCCTAAAGCGTTGCCGTACCCTCACCTGGACCCTAAACCGTCCCCGTCCCCTAACCCTAACCCTAGCCTGAACCCTAACCCTAACCCTTCCCCGAAGCCTGACCCTCACCCGTCCCCTAATCCTAACCCATACCCTAACACTAACCCGCGCCCTCACACGCACGCTCCCCCTAAAGCGTTGCCGTACCCTCACCTGGACCCTAAACCGTCCCCGTCCCCTAACCCTAACCCTAGCCCGAACCCTAACCCTAACACTTCCCCGAAGCCTGACTCTCACCCGTCCCCTAATCCTAACCCGTACGCTAACACTAACCCGCGCCCTCACACGCACGCTCCCCCTAAAGCGTTGCCGTACCCTCACCTGGACCCTAAACCGTCCCCGTCCCCTAACCCTAACCCTAGCCCGAACCCTAACCCTAACCCTTCCCCGAAGCCTGACCCTCACCCGTCCCCTAATCCTAACCCGTACGCTAACACTAACCCGCACCCTCACACACACGCTCCCCCTAAAACGTTGCCGTGCCCTCACCTGGACCCTAAACCGTCCCCGTCCCCTAACTCTAACCCTAGCCCGAACCCTAACCCTAACCCTTCCCCGAAGCCTGACCCTCACCCGTCCCCTAATCCTAACCCGTACGCTAACACTAACCCGCGCCCTCACACGCACGCTCCCCCTAAAGCGTTGCCGTACCCTCACCTGGACCCTAAACCGTCCCCGTCCCCTAACCCTAACCCTAGCCCAAACCCTAACCCTAACACTTCCCCGAAGCCTGACCCTCACCCGTCCCCTAATCCTAACCCGTACGCTAACACTAACCCGCGCCCTCACACGCACGCTCCCCCTAAAGCGTTGCCGTACCCTCACCTGGACCCTAAACCGTCCCCGTCCCCTAACCCTAACCCTAGCCCGAACCCTAACCCTAACCCTTCCCCGAAGCCTGACCCTCAGCCGTCCCCTAATCCTAAAACGTACGCTAACACTAACCCGCGCCCTCACACGCACGCTCCCCCTAAGGCGTTGCCGTAGCCTCACCTGGACCCTAAACCGTCCCCGTCCCCTAACCCTAACCCTAGCCCGAACCCTAACCCTAACCCTTCCCCGAAGCCTGACCCTCACCCGTCCCCTAATCCTAACCCGTACGCTAACACTACCCCGCGCCCTCACACGCACACTCCCCCTAAAGCGTTGCCGTACCCTCACCTGGACCCTAAACCGTCCCCGTCCCCTAACCCTAACCCTAGCCCGAACCCTAACCCTAACCCTTCCCCGAAGCCTGACCCTCACCCGTCCCGTAATCCTCACCCGTACGCTAACACTAACCCGCGCCCTCACATGCACGCTCCCCCTAAAGCGTTGCCGTACCCTCACCTGGACCCTAAACCGTCCCCGTCCCCTAACCCTAACCCTAGCCCGAACCCTAACCCTAACCCTTCCCCGAAGCCTGACCCTCACCCGTCCCCTAATCCTAACCCGTACGCTAACACTAACCCGCGCCCTCACACGCACGCTCCCCCTAAAGAGTTGCCGTACCCTCACCTGGACCCTAAACCGTCCCCGTCCCCTAACCCTAACCCTAGCCCGAACCCTAACCCTAACCCTTCCCCGAAGCCTGACCCTCACCCGTCCCTTAATCCTAAGCCGTACGCTAACACTATTGCGCGCCCTCACACGCACGTTCCCCCTAAAGCGTTGCCGTACCCTCACCTGGACCCTCAACCGTCCCCGTCCCCTAACCCTAACCCTAGCCCGAACCCTAACCCTAACCCTTCCCCGAAGCCTGACCCTCACCCGTCCCCTAATCCTAACCCGTACGCTAACACTAACCCGCGCCCTCACACGCACGCTCCCCCTAAAGCGTTGCCGTACCCTCACCTGGACCCTAAACCGTCCCCGTCCCCTAACCCTAACCCTAGCCCGAACCCTAACCCTAACCCTTCCCCGAAGCCTGACCCTCACCCGTCCCCTAATCCTAACCCGTACGCTAACACTAACCCGCGCCCTCACACACACGCTCCCCCTAAAGCGTTGCCATACCCTCACCTGGACCCTAAACCGTACCCGTCCCCTAACCCTAAGCCTAGCCCGAACCCTAAACCTAAACCTTCCCCGAAGCCTGACCCTCACCCGTCCCCTAATCCTAACCCATACCCTAACACTAACCCGCGCCCTCACACGCACGCTCCCCCTAAAGCGTTGCCGTACCCTCACCTGGACCCTAAACCGTCCCCGTCCCCTAACCCTAACCCTAGCCCTAACCCTAACCCTAACCCTTCCCCGAAGCCTGACCCTCACCCGTCCCCTAATCCTAACCCGTACGCTAACACTAACCCGCGCCCTCACACGCACGCTCCCCCTAAAGCGTTGCTGTACCCTCACCTGGACCCTAAACCGTCCCCGTCCCCTAACCCTAACCCTAGCCCGAACCCTAACCCTAACCCTTCCCCGAAGCCTGACCCTCACCCGTCCCCTAATCCTAACCCGTACGCTAACACTAACCCGCGTCCTCACATGCACGCTCCCCCTAAAGCGTTGCCGTACCCTCACCTGGACCCTAAACCGTCCCCGTCCCCTAACCCTAACCCTAGCCCGAACCCTAACCCTAACCCTTCCCCGAAGCCTGACCCTCACCCGTCCCCTAAACCTAACCCGTACGCTAACACTCACCCGCGCCCTCACACGCACGCTACCCCTAAAGCGTTGCCGTACCCTCACCTGGACCCTAAACCGTCCCCGTCCCCTAACACTAACCCTAGCCCGAACCCTAACCCTAACCCTTCCCCGAAGCCTGACCCTCACCCGTCCCCTAATCCTAACCCATACCCTAACACTAACCCGCGCCCTCACACGCACGCTCCCCCTAAAGCGTTGCCATACCCTCACCTGGACCCTAAACCGTCCCTGTCCCCTAACCCTAACCCTAGCCCGAACCCTAAACCTAACCCTTCACCGAAGCCTGACCCTCACCCGTCCCCTAAACCTAACCCATACCCTAACACTAACCCGCGCCCTCACACGCACGCTCCCCCTAAAGCGTTGCCGTACCCTCACCTGGACCCTAAACCGTCCCCGTCCCCTAACCCTAACCCTAGCCCGAACCCTAACCCTAACCCTTCCCCGAAGCCTGACCCTCACCCGTCCCCTAATCCTAACCCATACCCTAACACTAACCCGCGCCCTCACACGCACGCTCCCCCTAAAGCGTTGTCGTACCCTCACCTGGACCCTAAACCGTCCCCGTCCCCTAACCCTAACCCTAGCCCGAACCCTAACCCTAACACTTCCCCGAAGCCTGACCCTCACCCGTCCCCTAATCCTAACCCGTACGCTAACACTAACCCGCGCCCTCACACGCACGCTCCCCCTAAAGCGTTGCCGTACCCTCACCTGGACCCTCAACCGTCCCCTAACCCTAACCCTAACCCTAGCCCGAACCCTAACCCTAACCCTTCCCCGAAGCCTGACCCTCACCCGTCCCCTAATCCTAACCCGTACCCTAACACTAACCCGCGCCCTCACACGCACGCTCCCCCTAAAGCGTTGCCGTACCCTCACCTGGACCCTAAACCGTCCCCGTCCCCTAACCCTAACCCTAGCCCGAACCCTAACCCTAACCCTTCCCCGAAGCCTGACCCTCACCCGTCCCCTAATCCTAACCCGTACGCTAACACTAACCCGCGCCCTCACACACACGCTCCCCCTAAAACGTTGCCGTACCCTCACCTGGACCCTAAACCGTCCCCGTCCCCTAACTCTAACCCTAGCCCGAACCCTAACCCTAACCCTTCCCCGAAGCCTGACCCTCACCCGTCCCCTAATCCTAACCCGTACGCTAACACTAACCCGCGCCCTCACACGCACGCTCCCCCTAAAGCGTTGCCGTACCCTCACCTGGACCCTAAACCGTCCCCGTCCCCTAACCCTAACCCTAGCCCAAACCCTAACCCTAACACTTCCCCGAAGCCTGACCCTCACCCGTCCCCTAATCCTAACCCGTATGCTAACACTAACCCGCGCCCTCACACGCACGCTCCCCCTAAAGCGTTGCCGTACCCTCACCTGGACCCTAAACCGTCCCCGTCCCCTAACCCTAACCCTAGCCCGAACCCTAACCCTAACCCTTCCCCGAAGCCTGACCCTCAGCCGTCCCCTAATCCTAAAACGTACGCTAACACTAACCCGCGCCCTCACACGCACGCTCCCCCTAAGGCGTTGCCGTAGCCTCACCTGGACCCTAAACCGTCCCCGTCCCCTAACCCTAACCCTAGCCCGAACCCTAACCCTAACCCTTCCCCGAAGCCTGACCCTCACCCGTCCCCTAATCCTAACCCGTACGCTAACACTACCCCGCGCCCTCACACGCACACTCCCCCTAAAGCGTTGCCGTACCCTCACCTGGACCCTAAACCGTCCCCGTCCCCTAACCCTAACCCTAGCCCGAACCCTAACCCTAACCCTTCCCCGAAGCCTGACCCTCACCCGTCCCGTAATCCTCACCCGTACGCTAACACTAACCCGCGCGCTCACACGCACGCTCCCCCTAAAGCGTTGCCGTACCCTCACCTGGACCCTAAACCGTCCCCGTCCCCTAACCCTAACCCTAGCCCGAACCCTAACCCTAACCCTTCCCCGAAGCCTGACCCTCACCCGTCCCCTAATCCTAACCCGTACGCTAACACTAACCCGCGCCCTCACACGCACGCTCCCCCTAAAGCGTTGCCGTACCCTCACCTGGACCCTAAACCGTCCCCGTCCCCTAACCCTAACCCTAGCCCGAACCCTAACCCTAACCCTTCCCCGAAGCCTGACCCTCACCCGTCCCTTAATCCTAAGCCGTACGCTAACACTATTGCGCGCCCTCACACGCACGCTCCCCCTAAAGCGTTGCCGTACCCTCACCTGGACCCTCAACCGTCCCCGTCCCCTAACCCTAACCCTAGCCCGAACCCTAACCCTAACCCTTCCCCGAAGCCTGACCCTCACCCGTCCCCTAATCCTAACCCGTACGCTAACACTAACCCGCGCCCTCACACGCACGCTCCCCCTAAAGCGTTGCCGTACCCTCACCTGGACCCTAAACCGTCCCCGTCCCCTAACCCTAACCCTAGCCCGAACCCTAACCCTAACCCTTCCCCGAAGCCTGACCCTCACCCGTCCCCTAATCCTAACCCATACGCTAACACTAACCCGCGCCCTCACACACACGCTCCCCCTAAAGCGTTGCCATACCCTCACCTGGACCCTAAACCGTACCCGTCCCCTAACCCTAAGCCTAGCCCGAACCCTAAACCTAAACCTTCCCCGAAGCCTGACCCTCACCCGTCCCCTAATCCTAACCCATACCCTAACACTAACCCGCGCCCTCACACGCACGCTCCCCCTAAAGCGTTGCCGTAGCCTCACCTGGACCCTAAACCGTCCCCGTCCCCTAACCCTAACCCTAGCCCGAACCGTAACCCTAACACTTCCCCGAAGCCTGACCCTCACCCGTCCCCTAATCCTAACCCGTACGCTAACACTAACCCGCGCCCTCACACGCACGCTCCCCCTAAAGCGTTGCCGTACCCTCACCTGGACCCTAAACCGTCCCCGTCCCCTAACCCTAACCCTAGCCCTAACCCTAACCCTAACCCTTCCCCGAAGCCTGACCCTCACCCGTCCCCTAATCCTAACCCGTACGCTAACACTAACCCGCGCCCTCACACGCACGCTCCCCCTAAAGCGTTGCCGTACCCTCACCTGGACCCTAAACCGTCCCCGTCCCCTAACCCTAACCCTAGCCCGAACCCTAACCCTAACCCTTCCCCGAAGCCTGACCCTCACCCGTCCCCTAATCCTAACCCGTACGCTAACACTAACCCGCGTCCTCACATGCACGCTCCCCCTAAAGCGTTGCCGTACCCTCACCTGGACCCTAAACCGTCCCCGTCCCCTAACCCTAACCCTAGCCCGAACCCTAACCCTAACCCTTCCCCGAAGCCTGACCCTCACCCGTCCCCTAAACCTAACCCGTACGCTAACACTCACCCGCGCCCTCACACGCACGCTACCCCTAAAGCGTTGCCGTACCCTCACCTGGACCCTAAACCGTCCCCGTCCCCTAACACTAACCCTAGCCCGAACCCTAACCCTAACCCTTCCCCGAAGCCTGACCCTCACCCGTCCCCTAATCCTAACCCATACCCTAACACTAACCCGCGCCCTCACACGCACGCTCCCCCTAAAGCGTTGCCGTACCCTCACCTGGACCCTAAACCGTCCCCGTCCCCTAACCCTAACCCTAGCCCGAACCCTAACCCTAACCCTTCCCCGAAGCCTGACCCTCACCCGTCCCCTAATCCTAACCCATACCCTAACACTAACCCGCGCCCTCACACGCACGCTCCCCCTAAAGCGTTGTCGTACCCTCACCTGGACCCTAAACCGTCCCCGTCCCCTAACCCTAACCCTAGCCCGAACCCTAACCCTAACACTTCCCCGAAGCCTGACCCTCACCCGTCCCCTAATCCTAACCCGTACGCTAACACTAACCCGCGCCCTCACACGCACGCTCCCCCTAAAGCGTTGCCGTACCCTCACCTGGACCCTCAACCGTCCCCTAACCCTAACCCTAACCCTAGCCCGAACCCTAACCCTAACCCTTCCCCGAAGCCTGACCCTCACCCGTCCCCTAATCCTAACCCGTACGCTAACACTAACCCGCGCCCTCACACGCACGCTCCCCCTAAAGCGTTGCCGTACCCTCACCTGGACCCTAAACCGTCCCCGTCCCCTAACCCTAACCCTAGCCCTAACCCTAACCCTAACCCTTCCCCGAAGCCTGACCCTCACCCGTCCCCTAATCCTAACCCGTACGCTAACACTAACCCGCGCCCTCACACGCACGCTCCCCCTAAAGCGTTGCCGTACCCTCACCTGGACCCTAAACCGTCCCCGTCCCCTAACCCTAACCCTAGCCCGAACCCTAACCCTAACCCTTCCCCGAAGCCTGACCCTCACCCGTCCCCTAATCCTAACCCGTACGCTAACACTAACCCGCGTCCTCACACGCACGCTCCCCCTAAAGCGTTGCAGTACCCTCACCTGGACCCTAAACCGTCCCCGTCCCCTAACCCTAACCCTAGCCCGAACCCTAACCCTAACCCTTCCCCGAAGCCTGACCCTCACCCGTCCCTTAATCCTAAGCCGTACGCTAACACTATTGCGCGCCCTCACACGCACGCTCCCCTTAAAGCGTTGCCGTACCCTCACCTGGACCCTCAACCGTCCCCGTCCCCTAACCCTAACCCTAGCCCGAACCCTAACCCTAACCCTTCCCCGAAGCCTGACCCTCACCCGTCCCCTAATCCTAACCCGTACGCTAACACTAACCCGCGCCCTCACACGCACGCTCCCCCTAAAGCGTTGCCGTACCCTCACCTGGACCCTAAACCGTCCCCGTCCCCTAACCCTAACCCTAGCCCGAACCCTAACCCTAACCCTTCCCCGAAGCCTGACCCTCACCCGTCCCCTAATCCTAACCCATACGCTAACACTAACCCGCGCCCTCACACACACGCTCCCCCTAAAGCGTTGCCATACCCTCACCTGGACCCTAAACCGTACCCGTCCCCTAACCCTAAGCCTAGCCCGAACCCTAAACCTAAACCTTCCCCGAAGCCTGACCCTCACCCGTCCCCTAATCCTAACCCATACCCTAACACTAACCCGCGCCCTCACACGCACGCTCCCCCTAAAGCGTTGCCGTAGCCTCACCTGGACCCTAAACCGTCCCCGTCCCCTAACCCTAACCCTAGCCCGAACCGTAACCCTAACACTTCCCCGAAGCCTGACCCTCACCCGTCCCCTAATCCTAACCCGTACGCTAACACTAACCCGCGCCCTCACACGCACGCTCCCCCTAAAGCGTTGCCGTACCCTCACCTGGACCCTAAACCGTCCCCGTCCCCTAACCCTAACCCTAGCCCTAACCCTAACCCTAACCCTTCCCCGAAGCCTGACCCTCACCCGTCCCCTAATCCTAACCCGTACGCTAACACTAACCCGCGCCCTCACACGCACGCTCCCCCTAAAGCGTTGCCGTACCCTCACCTGGACCCTAAACCGTCCCCGTCCCCTAACCCTAACCCTAGCCCGAACCCTAACCCTAACCCTTCCCCGAAGCCTGACCCTCACCCGTCCCCTAATCCTAACCCGTACGCTAACACTAACCCGCGTCCTCACATGCACGCTCCCCCTAAAGCGTTGCCGTACCCTCACCTGGACCCTAAACCGTCCCCGTCCCCTAACCCTAACCCTAGCCCGAACCCTAACCCTAACCCTTCCCCGAAGCCTGACCCTCACCCGTCCCCTAAACCTAACCCGTACGCTAACACTCACCCGCGCCCTCACACGCACGCTACCCCTAAAGCGTTGCCGTACCCTCACCTGGACCCTAAACCGTCCCCGTCCCCTAACACTAACCCTAGCCCGAACCCTAACCCTAACCCTTCCCCGAAGCCTGACCCTCACCCGTCCCCTAATCCTAACCCATACCCTAACACTAACCCGCGCCCTCACACGCACGCTCCCCCTAAAGCGTTGCCATACCCTCACCTGGACCCTAAACCGTCCCTGTCCCCTAACCCTAACCCTAGCCCGAACCCTAAACCTAACCCTTCACCGAAGCCTGACCCTCACCCGTCCCCTAAACCTAACCCATACCCTAACACTAACCCGCGCCCTCACACGCACGCTCCCCCTAAAGCGTTGCCGTACCCTCACCTGGACCCTAAACCGTCCCCGTCCCCTAACCCTAACCCTAGCCCGAACCCTAACCCTAACCCTTCCCCGAAGCCTGACCCTCACCCGTCCCCTAATCCTAACCCATACCCTAACACTAACCCGCGCCCTCACACGCACGCTCCCCCTAAAGCGTTGTCGTACCCTCACCTGGACCCTAAACCGTCCCCGTCCCCTAACCCTAACCCTAGCCCGAACCCTAACCCTAACACTTCCCCGAAGCCTGACCCTCACCCGTCCCCTAATCCTAACCCGTACGCTAACACTAACCCGCGCCCTCACACGCACGCTCCCCCTAAAGCGTTGCCGTACCCTCACCTGGACCCTCAACCGTCCCCGTCACCTAACCCTAACCCTAGCCCGAACCCTAACCCTAACCCTTCCCCGAAGCCTGACCCTCACCCGTCCCCTAATCCTAACCCGTACGCTAACACTAACCCGCGCCCTCACACGCACGCTCCCCCTAAAGCGTTGCCGTACCCTCACCTGGACCCTAAACCGTCCCCGTCCCCTAACCCTAACCCTAGCCCTAACCCTAACCCTAACCCTTCCCCGAAGCCTGACCCTCACCCGTCCCCTAATCCTAACCCGTACGCTAACAATAACCCGCGCCCTCACACGCACGCTCCCCCTAAAGCGTTGCCGTACCCTCACCTGGACCCTAAACCGTCCCCGTCCCCTAACCCTAACCCTAGCCCGAACCCTAACCCTAACCCTTCCCCGAAGCCTGACCCTCACCCGTCCCCTAATCCTAACCCGTACGCTAACACTAACCCGCGTCCTCACACGCACGCTCCCCCTAAAGCGTTGCAGTACCCTCACCTGGACCCTAAACCGTCCCCGTCCCCTAACCCTAACCCTAGCCCGAACCCTAACCCTAACCCTTCCCCGAAGCCTGACCCTCACCCGTCCCCTAAACCTAACCCGTACGCTAACACTAACCCGCGCCCTCACACGCACGCTCCCCCTAAAGCGTTGCCGTACCCTCACCTGGACCCTAAACCGTCCCCGTCCCCTAACCCTAACCCTAGCCCAAACCCTAACCCTAACACTTCCCCGAAGCCTGACCCTCACCCGTCCCCTAATCCTAACCCGTACGCTAACACTAACCCGCGCCCTCACACGCACGCTCCCCCTAAAGCGTTGCCGTACCCTCACCTGGACCCTAAACCGTCCCCGTCCCCTAACCCTAACCCTAGCCCGAACCCTAACCCTAACCCTTCCCCGAAGCCTGACCCTCAGCCGTCCCCTAATCCTAAAACGTACGCTAACACTAACCCGCGCCCTCACACGCACGCTCCCCCTAAGGCGTTGCCGTAGCCTCACCTGGACCCTAAACCGTCCCCGTCCCCTAACCCTAACCCTAGCCCGAACCCTAACCCTAACCCTTCCCCGAAGCCTGACCCTCACCCGTCCCCTAATCCTAACCCGTACGCTAACACTACCCCGCGCCCTCACACGCACACTCCCCCTAAAGCGTTGCCGTACCCTCACCTGGACCCTAAACCGTCCCCGTCCCCTAACCCTAACCCTAGCCCGAACCCTAACCCTAACCCTTCCCCGAAGCCTGACCCTCACCCGTCCCGTAATCCTCACCCGTACGCTAACACTAACCCGCGCGCTCACACGCACGCTCCCCCTAAAGCGTTGCCGTACCCTCACCTGGACCCTAAACCGTCCCCGTCCCCTAACCCTAACCCTAGCCCGAACCCTAACCCTAACCCTTCCCCGAAGCCTGACCCTCACCCGTCCCCTAATCCTAACCCGTACGCTAACACTAACCCGCGCCCTCACACGCACGCTCCCCCTAAAGCGTTGCCGTACCCTCACCTGGACCCTAAACCGTCCCCGTCCCCTAACCCTAACCCTAGCCCGAACCCTAACCCTAACCCTTCCCCGAAGCCTGACCCTCACCCGTCCCTTAATCCTAAGCCGTACGCTAACACTATTGCGCGCCCTCACACGCACGCTCCCCCTAAAGCGTTGCCGTACCCTCACCTGGACCCTCAACCGTCCCCGTCCCCTAACCCTAACCCTAGCCCGAACCCTAACCCTAACCCTTCCCCGAAGCCTGACCCTCACCCGTCCCCTAATCCTAACCCGTACGCTAACACTAACCCGCGCCCTCACACGCACGCTCCCCCTAAAGCGTTGCCGTACCCTCACCTGGACCCTAAACCGTCCCCGTCCCCTAACCCTAACCCTAGCCCGAACCCTAACCCTAACCCTTCCCCGAAGCCTGACCCTCACCTGTCCCCTAATCCTAACCCGTACGCTAACACTAACCCGCGCCCTCACACACACGCTCCCCCTAAAGCGTTGCCATACCCTCACCTGGACCCTAAACCGTACCCGTCCCCTAACCCTAAGCCTAGCCCGAACCCTAAACCTAAACCTTCCCCGAAGCCTGACCCTCACCCGTCCCCTAATCCTAACCCATACCCTAACACTAACCCGCGCCCTCACACGCACGCTCCCCCTAAAGCGTTGCCGTAGCCTCACCTGGACCCTAAACCGTCCCCGTCCCCTAACCCTAACCCTAGCCCGAACCGTAACCCTAACACTTCCCCGAAGCCTGACCCTCACCCGTCCCCTAATCCTAACCCGTACGCTAACACTAACCCGCGCCCTCACACGCACGCTCCCCCTAAAGCGTTGCCGTACCCTCACCTGGACCCTAAACCGTCCCCGTCCCCTAACCCTAACCCTAGCCCTAACCCTAACCCTAACCCTTCCCCGAAGCCTGACCCTCACCCGTCCCCTAATCCTAACCCGTACGCTAACACTAACCCGCGCCCTCACACGCACGCTCCCCCTAAAGCGTTGCCGTACCCTCACCTGGACCCTAAACCGTCCCCGTCCCCTAACCCTAACCCTAGCCCGAACCCTAACCCTAACCCTTCCCCGAAGCCTGACCCTCACCCGTCCCCTAATCCTAACCCGTACGCTAACACTAACCCGCGTCCTCACATGCACGCTCCCCCTAAAGCGTTGCCGTACCCTCACCTGGACCCTAAACCGTCCCCGTCCCCTAACCCTAACCCTAGCCCGAACCCTAACCCTAACCCTTCCCCGAAGCCTGACCCTCACCCGTCCCCTAAACCTAACCCGTACGCTAACACTAACCCGCGCCCTCACACGCACGCTACCCCTAAAGCGTTGCCGTACCCTCACCTGGACCCTAAACCGTCCCCGTCCCCTAACACTAACCCTAGCCCGAACCCTAACCCTAACCCTTCCCCGAAGCCTGACCCTCTCCCGTCCCCTAATCCTAACCCATACCCTAACACTAACCCGCGCCCTCACACGCACGCTCCCCCTAAAGCGTTGCCATACCCTCACCTGGACCCTAAACCGTCCCTGTCCCCTAACCCTAACCCTAGCCCGAACCCTAAACCTAACCCTTCACCGAAGCCTGACCCTCACCCGTCCCCTAAACCTAACCCGTACGCAAACACTAACCCGCGCCCTCACACGCACGCTCCCCCTAAAGCGTTGCCGTACCCTCACCTGGACCCTAAACCGTCCCCGTCCCCTAACCCTAACCCTAGCCCGAACCCTAACCCTAACCCTTCCCCGAAGCCTGACCCTCACCCGTCCCCTAATCCTAACCCGTACGCTAACACTAACCCGCGTCCTCACACGCACGCTCCCCCTAAAGCGTTGCCGTACCCTCACCTGGACCCTAAACCGTCCCCGTCCCCTAACCCTAACCCTAGCCCTAACCCTAACTCTAACCCTTCCCCGAAGCCTGACCCTCACCCGTCCCCTAATCCTAACCCGTACGCTAACACTAACCCGCGCCCTCACACGCACGCTCCCCCTAAAGCGTTGCCGTACCCTCACCTGGACCCTAAACCGTCCCCGTCCCCTAACCCTAACCCTAGCCCGAACCCTAACCCTAACCCTTCCCCGAAGCCTGACCCTCACCCGTCCCCTAATCCTAACCCGTACGCTAACACTAACCCGCGTCCTCACACGCACGCTCCCCCTAAAGCGTTGCCGTACCCTCACCTGGACCCTAAACCGTCCCCGTCCCCTAACCCTAACCCTAGCCCGAACCCTAACCCTAACCCTTCCCCGAAGCCTGACCCTCACCCGTCCCCTAATCCTAACCCGTACGCTAACACTAACCCGCGCCCTCACACGCACGCTCCCCCTAAAGCGTTGCCGTACCCTCACCTGGACCCTAAACCGTCCCCGTCCCCTAACACTAACCCTAGCCCGAACCCTAACCCTAACCCTTCCCCGAAGCCTGAGCCTCACCCGTCCCCTAATCCTAACCCATACCCTAACACTAACCCGCGCCCTCACACGCACGCTCCCCCTAAAGCGTTGCCATACCCTCACCTGGACCCTAAACCGTCCCCGTCCCCTAACCCTAACCCTAGCCCGAACTCTAAACCTAACCCTTCACCGAAGCCTGACCCTCACCCGTCCCCTAAACCTAACCCGTACGCAAACACTAACCCGCGCCCTCACACGCACGCTCCCCCTAAAGCGTTGCCGTACCCTCACCTGGACCCTAAACCGTCCCCGTCCCCTAACCCTAACCCTAGCCCGAACCCTAAACCTAACCCTTCACCGAAGCCTGACCCTCACCCGTCCCCTAAACCTAACCCGTACGCAAACACTAACCCGCGCACTCACACGCACGCTCCCCCTAAAGCGTTGCCGTACCCTCACCTGGACCCTAAACCGTCCCCGTCCCCTAACCCTAACCCTAGCCCGAACCCTAAACCTAACCCTTCACCGAAGCCTGACCCTCACCCGTCCCCTAAACCTAACCCGTACGCAAACACTAACCCGCGCCCTCACACGCACGCTCCCCCTAAAGCGTTGCCGTACCCTCACCTGGACCCTAAACCGTCCCCGTCCCCTAACCCTAACCCTAGCCCGAACCCTAACCCTAACCCTTCCCCGAAGCCTGACCCTCACCCGTCCCCTAATCCTAACCCGTACGCTAACACTAACCCGCGTCCTCACACGCACGCTCCCCCTAAAGCGTTGCCGTACCCTCACCTGGACCCTAAACCGTCCCCGTCCCCTAACCCTAACCCTAGCCCTAACCCTAACCCTAACCCTTCCCCGAAGCCTGACCCTCACCCGTCCCCTAATCCTAACCCGTACGCTAACACTAACCCGCGCCCTCACACGCACGCTCCCCCTAAAGCGTTGCCGTACCCTCACCTGGACCCTAAACCGTCCCCGTCCCCTAACCCTAACCCTAGCCCGAACCCTAACCCTAACCCTTCCCCGAAGCCTGACCCTCACCCGTCCCCTAATCCTAACCCGTACGCTAACACTAACCCGCGTCCTCACACGCACGCTCCCCCTAAAGCGTTGCCGTACCCTCACCTGGACCCTAAACCGTCCCCGTCCCCTAACCCTAACCCTAGCCCGAACCCTAACCCTAACCCTTCCCCGAAGCCTGACCCTCACCCGTCCCCTAATCCTAACCCGTACGCTAACACTAACCCGCGCCCTCACACGCACGCTCCCCCTAAAGCGTTGCCGTACCCTCACCTGGACCCTAAACCGTCCCCGTCCCCTAACACTAACCCTAGCCCGAACCCTAACCCTAACCCTTCCCCGAAGCCTGACCCTCACCCGTCCCCTAATCCTAACCCATACCCTAACACTAACCCGCGCCCTCACACGCACGCTCCCCCTAAAGCGTTGCCATACCCTCACCTGGACCCTAAACCGTCCCCGTCCCCTAACCCTAACCCTAGCCCGAACCCTAACCCTAACCCTTCCCCGAAGCCTGACCCTCACCCGTCCCCTAAACCTAACCCGTACGCAAACACTAACCCGCGCCCTCACACGCACGCTCCCCCTAAAGCGTTGCCGTACCCTCACCTGGACCCTAAACCGTCCCCGTCCCCTAACCCTAACCCTAGCCCGAACCCTAACCCTAACCCTTCCCCGAAGCCTGACCGTCACCCGTCCCCTAATCCTAACCCATACCCTAACACTAACCCGCGCCCTCACACGCACGCTCCCCCTAAAGCGTTGCCGTACCCTCACCTGGACCCTAAACCGTCCCCGTCCCCTAACCCTAACCCTAGCCCGAACCCTAACCCTAACACTTCCCCGAAGCCTGACCCTCACCCGTCCCCTAATCCTAACCCGTACGCTAACACTAACCCGCGCCCTCACACGCACGCTCCCCATAAAGCATTGCCGTACCCTCACCTGGACCCTAAACCGTCCCCGTCCCCTAACCCTAACCCTAGCCCTAACCCTAACCCTAACCCTTCCCCGAAGCCTGACCCTCACCCGTCCCCTAATCCTAACCCGTACGCTAACACTAACCCGCGCCCTCACACGCACGCTCCCCCTAAAGCGTTGCCGTACCCTCACCTGGACCCTAAACCGTTCCCGTCCCCTAACCCTAACCCTAGCCCGAACCCTAACCCTAATCCTTCCCAGAAGCCTGACCCTCACCCGTCCCCTAATCCTAACCCGTACGCTAACACTAACCCGCGTCCTCACACGCACGCTCCCCCTAAAGCGTTGCCGTACCCTCACCTGGACCCTAAACCGTCCCCGTCCCCTAACCCTAACCCTAGCCCGAACCCTAACCCTAACACTTCCCCGAAGCCTGACCCTCACCCGTCCCCTAAACCTAACCCGTACGCTAACACTAACCCGCGCCCTCACACGCACGCTCCCCCTAAAGCGTTGCCGTACCCTCACCTGGACCCTAAACCGTCCCCGTCCCCTAACACTAACCCTAGCCCGAACCCTAACCCTAACCCTTCCCCGAAGCCTGACCCTCACCCGTCCCCTAATCCTAACCCATACCCTAACACTAACCCGCGCCCTCACACGCACGCTCCCCCTAAAGCGTTGCCATACCCTCACCTGGACCCTAAACCGTCCCCGTCCCCTAACCCTAACCCTAGCCCGAACCCTAACCCTAACCCTTCCCCGAAGCCTGACCCTCACCCGTCCCCTAAACCTAACCCGTACGCAAACACTAACCCGCGCCCTCACACGCACGCTCCCCCTAAAGCGTTGCCGTACCCTCACCTGGACCCTAAACCGTCCCCGTCCCCTAACCCTAACCCTAGCCCGAACCCTAACCCTAACCCTTCCCCGAAGCCTGACCCTCACCCGTACCCTAATCCTAACCCATACCCTAACACTAACCCGCGCCCTCACACGCACGCTCCCCCTAAAGCGTTGTCGTACCCTCACCTGGACCCTAAACCGTCCCCGTCCCCTAACCCTAACCCTAGCCCTAACCCTAACCCTAACCCTTCCCCGAAGCCTGACCCTCACCCGTCCCCTAATCCTAACCCGTACGCTAACACTAACCCGCGTCCTCACACGCACGCTCCCCCTAAAGCGTTGCCGTACCCTCACCTGGACCCTAAACCGTCCCCGTCCCCTAACCCTAACCCTAGCCCGAACCCTAACCCTAACCCTTCCCCGAAGCCTGACCCTCACCCGTCCCCTAATCCTAACCCGTACGCTAACACTAACCCGCGCCCTCACACGCACGCTCCCCCTAAAGCGTTGCCGTACCCTCACCTGGACCCTAAACCGTCCCCGTCCCCTAACACTAACCCTAGCCCGAACCCTAACCCTAACCCTTCCCCGAAGCCTGAGCCTCACCCGTCCCCTAATCCTAACCCATACCCTAACACTAACCCGCGCCCTCACACGCACGCTCCGCCTAAAGCGTTGCCATACCCTCACCTGGACCCTAAACCGTCCCCGTCCCCTAACCCTAACCCTAGCCCGAACTCTAAACCTAACCCTTCACCGAAGCCTGACCCTCACCCGTCCCCTAAACCTAACCCGTACGCAAACACTAACCCGCGCCCTCACACGCACGCTCCCCCTAAAGCGTTGCCGTACCCTCACCTGGACCCTAAACCGTCCCCATCCCCTAACCCTAACCCTAGCCCGAACCCTAAACCTAACCCTTCACCGAAGCCTGACCCTCACCCGTCCCCTAAACCTAACCCGTACGCAAACACTAACCCGCGCACTCACACGCACGCTCCCCCTAAAGCGTTGCCGTACCCTCACCTGGACCCTAAACCGTCCCCGTCCCCTAACCCTAACCCTAGCCCGAACCCTAAACCTAACCCTTCACCGAAGCCTGACCCTCACCCGTCCCCTAAACCTAACCCGTACGCAAACACTAACCCACGCCCTCACACGCACGCTCCCCCTAAAGCGTTGCCGTACCCTCACCTGGACCCTAAACCGTCCCCGTCCCCTAACCCTAACCCTAGCCCGAACCCTAAACCTAACCCTTCACCGAAGCCTGACCCTCACCCGTCCCCTAAACCTAACCCGTACGCAAACACTAACCCGCGCACTCACACGCACGCTCCCCCTAAAGCGTTGCCGTACCCTCACCTGGACCCTAAACCGTCCCCGTCCCCTAACCCTAACCCTAGCCCGAACCCTAAACCTAACCCTTCACCGAAGCCTGACCCTCACCCGTCCCCTAAACCTAACCCGTACGCAAACACTAACCCGCGCCCTCACACGCACGCTCCCCCTAAAGCGTTGCCGTACCCTCACCTGGACCCTAAACCGTCCCCGTCCCCTAACCCTAACCCTAGCCCGAACCCTAACCCTAACCCTTCCCCGAAGCCTGACCCTCACCCGTCCCCTAATCCTAACCCGTACGCTAACACTAACCCGCGTCCTCACACGCACGCTCCCCCTAAAGCGTTGCCGTACCCTCACCTGGACCCTAAACCGTCCCCGTCCCCTAACCCTAACCCTAGCCCTAACCCTAACCCTAACCCTTCCCCGAAGCCTGACCCTCACCCGTCCCCTAATCCTAACCCGTACGCTAACACTAACCCGCGCCCTCACACGCACGCTCCCCCTAAAGCGTTGCCGTACCCTCACCTGGACCCTAAACCGTCCCCGTCCCCTAACCCTAACCCTAGCCCGAACCCTAACCCTAACCCTTCCCCGAAGCCTGACCCTCACCCGTCCCCTAATCCTAACCCGTACGCTAACACTAACCCGCGTCCTCACACGCACGCTCCCCCTAAAGCGTTGCCGTACCCTCACCTGGACCCTAAACCGTCCCCGTCCCCTAACCCTAACCCTAGCCCGAACCCTAACCCTAACCCTTCCCCGAAGCCTGACCCTCACCCGTCCCCTAATCCTAACCCGTACGCTAACACTAACCCGCGCCCTCACACGCACGCTCCCCCTAAAGCGTTGCCGTACCCTCACCTGGACCCTAAACCGTCCCCGTCCCCTAACACTAACCCTAGCCCGAACCCTAACCCTAAACCTTCCCCGAAGCCTGACCCTCACCCGTCCCCTAATCCTAACCCATACCCTAACACTAACCCGCGCCCTCACACGCACGCTCCCCCTAAAGCGTTGCCATACCCTCACCTGGACCCTAAACCGTCCCCGTCCCCTAACCCTAACCCTAGCCCGAACCCTAATCCTAACCCTTCCCCGAAGCCTGACCCTCACCCGTCCCCTAAACCTAACCCGTACGCAAACACTAACCCGCGCCCTCACACGCACGCTCCCCCTAAAGCGTTGCCGTACCCTCACCTGGACCCGAAACCGTCCCCGTCCCCTAACCCTAACCCTAGCCCGAACCCTAACCCTAACCCTTCCCCGAAGCCTGACCGTCACCCGTCCCCTAATCCTAACCCATACCCTAACACTAACCCGCGCCCTCACACGCACGCTCCCCCTAAAGCGTTGCCGTACCCTCACCTGGACCCTAAACCGTCCCCGTCCCCTAACCCTAACCCTAGCCCGAACCCTAACCCTAACACTTCCCCGAAGCCTGACCCTCACCCGTCCCCTAATCCTAACCCGTACGCTAACACTAACCCGCGCCCTCACACGCACGCTCCCCATAAAGCATTGCCGTACCCTCACCTGGACCCTAAACCGTCCCCGTCCCCTAACCCTAACCCTAGCCCTAACCCTAACCCTAACCCTTCCCCGAAGCCTGACCCTCACCCGTCCCCTAATCCTAACCCGTACGCTAACACTAACCCGCGCCCTCACACGCACGCTCCCCCTAAAGCGTTGCCGTACCCTCACCTGGACCCTAAACCGTCCCCGTCCCCTAACCCTAACCCTAGCCCGAACCCTAACCCTAATCCTTCCCAGAAGCCTGACCCTCACCCGTCCCCTAATCCTAACCCGTACGCTAACACTAACCCGCGTCCTCACACGCACGCTCCCCCTAAAGCGTTGCCGTACCCTCACCTGGACCCTAAACCGTCCCCGTCCCCTAACCCTAACCCTAGCCCGAACCCTAACCCTAACACTGTTCCGAAGCCTGACCCTCACCCGTCCCCTAATCCTAACCCGTACGCTAACACTAACCCGCGCCCTCACACGCACGCTCCCCCTAAAGCGTTGCCGTACCCTCACCTGGACCCTAAACCGTCCCCGTCCCCTAACACTAACCCTAGCCCGAACCCTAACCCTAACCCTTCCCCGAAGCCTGACCCTCACCCGTCCCCTAAACCTAACCCGTACGCAAACACTAACCCGCGCCCTCACACGCACGCTCCCCCTAAAGCGTTGTCGTACCCTCACCTGGACCCTAAACCGTCCCCGTCCCCTAACCCTAACCCTAGCCCTAACCCTAACCCTAACCCTTCCCCGAAGCCTGACCCTCACCCGTCCCCTAATCCTAACCCGTACGCTAACACTAACCCGCGCCCTCACACGCACGCTCCCCCTAAAGCGTTGCCGTACCCTCACCTGGACCCTAAACCGTCCCCGTCCCCTAACCCTAACCCTAGCCCTAACCCTAACCCTAACCCTTCCCCGAAGCCTGACCCTCACCCGTCCCCTAATCCTAACCCGTACGCTAACACTAACCCGCGCCCTCACACGCACGCTCCCCCTAAAGCGTTGCCGTACCCTCACCTGGACCCTAAACCGTCCCCTAACCCTAACCCTAACCCTAGCCCGAACCCTAACCCTAACCCTTCCCCGAAGCCTGACCCTCACCCGTCCCCTAATCCTAACCCGTACGCTAACACTAACCCGCGCCCTCACACGCACGCTCCCCCTAAAGCGTTGCCGTACCCTCACCTGGACCCTAAACCGTCCCCGTCACCTAACCCTAACCCTAGCCCTAACCCTAACCCTAACCCTTCCCCGAAGCCTGACCCTCACCCGTCCCCTAATCCTAACCCGTACGCTAACACTAACCCGCGCCCTCACACGCACGCTCCCCCTAAAGCGTTGCCGTACCCTCACCTGGACCCTAAACCGTCCCCGTCCCCTAACCCTAACCCTAGCCCGAACCCTAACCCTAACCCTTCCCCGAAGCCTGACCCTCACCCGTCCCCTAATCCTAACTCGTACGCTAACACTAACCCGCGTCCTCACACGCATGCTCCCCCTAAAGCGTTGCAGTACCCTCACCTGGACCCTAAACCGTCCCAGTCCCCTAACCCTAACCCTAGCCCGAACCCTAACCCTAACCCTTCCCCGAAGCCTGACCCTCACCCGTCCCCTAAACCTAACCCGTACGCAAACACTAACCCGCGCCCTCACACGCACGCTCCCCCTAAAGCGTTGCCGTACCCTCACCTGGACCCTAAACCGTCCCCGTCCCCTAACCCTAACCCTAGCCCGAACCCTAACCCTAACACTTCCCCGAAGCCTGACCCTCACCCGTCCCCTAATCCTAACCCATACCCTAACACTAACCCGCGCCCTCACACGCACGCTCCCCCTAAAGCGTTGTCGTACCCTCACCTGGACCCTAAACCGTCCCCGTCCCCTAACCCTAACCCTAGCCCTAACCCTAACCCTAACCCTTCCCCGAAGCCTGACCCTCACCCGTCCCCTAATCCGAACCCGTACGCTAACACTAACCCGCGCCCTCACACGCACGCTCCCCCTAAAGCGTTGCCGTACCCTCACCTGGACCCTAAACCGTCCCCGTCCCCTAACCCTAACCCTAGCCCTAACCCTAACCCTAACCCTTCCCCGAAGCCTGACCCTCACCCGTCCCCTAATCCTAACCCGTACGCTAACACTAACCCGCGCCCTCACACGCACGCTCCCCCTAAAGCGCTGCCGTACCCTCACCTGGACCCTAAACCGTCCCCTAACCCTAACCCTAACCCTAGCCCGAACCCTAACCCTAACCCTTCCCCGAAGCCTGACCCTCACCCGTCCCCTAATCCTAACCCTTACGCTAACACTAACCCGCGCCCTCACACGCACGCTCCCCCTAAAGCGTTGCCGTACCCTCACCTGGACCCTAAACCGTCCCCGTCCCCTAACCCTAACCCTAGCCCTAACCCTAACCCTAACCCTTCCCCGAAGCCTGACCCTCACCCGTCCCCTAATCCTAACCCGTACGCTAAAACTAACCCGCGCCCTCACACGCACGCTCCCCCTAAAGCGTTGCCGTACCCTCACCTGGACCCTAAACCGTCCCCTACCCCTAACCCTAACCCTAGCCCGAACCCTAACCCTAACCCTTCCCCGAAGCCTGACCCTCACCCGTCCCCTAATCCTAACCCGTACGCTAACACTAACCCGCGCCCTCACACGCACGCTCCCCCTAAAGCGTTGCCGTACCCTCACCTGGACCCTAAACCGTCCCCTAACCCTAACCCTAACCCTAGCCCTAACCCTAACCCTAACCCTTCCCCGAAGCCTGACCCTCACCCGTCCCCTAATCCTAACCCGTACGCTAACACTAACCCGCACCCTCACACGCACGCTCCCCCTAAAGCGTTGCCGTACCCTCACCTGGACCCTAAACCGTCCCCGTCCCCGAACCCTAACCCTAGCCCGAACCCTAACCCTAACCCTTCCCCGAAGCCTGACCCTCACCCGTCCCCTAATCCTAAACCATACGCTAACACTAACCCGCGCCCTCACACGCACGCTCCCCCTAAAGCGTTGCCGTACCCTCACCTGGACCCTAAACCGTCCCCATGCCCTAACCATAACCCTAGCCCGAACCGTAACCCTAACCCTTCCCCGAAGCCTGACCCTCACCCGTCCCCTAATCCTAACCCGTACGCTAAGACTAACCCGCGCCCTCACACGCACGCTCCCCCTAAAGCGTTGCCGTACCCTCACCTGGACCCTAAACCGTCCCCGTCCCCTAACCCTAACCCTAGCCCTAACCCTAACCCTAACCCTTCCCCGAAGCCTGACCCTCACCCGTCCCCTAATCCTAACCCGTACGCTAACACTAACCCGCGCCCTCACAAGCACGCTCCCCCTAAAGCGTTGCCGTACCCTCACCTGGACCCTAAACCGTCCCCGTCCCCTAACCCTAACCCTAGCCCGAACCCTAACCCTAACCCTTCCCCGAAGCCTGACCCTCACCCGTCCCCTAATCCTAACCCGTACGCTAACACTGACCCGCGCCCTCACACGCACGCTCCCCCTAAAGCGTTGCCGTACCCTCACCTGGACCCTAAACCGTCCCCGTCCCCTAACCCTAACCCTAGCCCGAACCCTAACCCTAACCCTTTCCCGAAGCCTGACCCTCACCCGTCCCCTAATCCTAACCCATACCCTAACACTAACCCGCGCCCTCACACGCACGCTCCCCCTAAAGCGTTGCCGTACCCTCACCTGGACCCTAAACCGTCCCCGTCCCCTAACCCTAACCCTAGCCCGAACCCTAACCCTAACCCTTCCCCGAAGCCTGACCCTCACCCGTCCCTTAATCCTAAGCCGTACGCTAACACTATCGCGCGCCCTCACACGCACGCTCCCCCTAAAGCATTGCCGTACCCTCACCTGGACCCTAAACCGTCCCCGTCCCCTAACCCTAACCCTAGCCCGAACCCTAACCCTAACCCTTCCCCGAAGCCTGACCCTCACCCTTCCCCTAATCCTAACCCATACCCTAACACTAAGCCGCGCCCTCACACGCACGCTCCCCCTAAAGCGTTGCCGTACCCTCACCTGGCCCCTAAACCGTCCCCGTCCCCTAACCCTAACCCTAGCCCGAACCCTAAACCTAACCCTTCCCCGAAGCCTGACCCTCACCCGTCCCCTAATCCTAACCCGTACGCTAACACTAACCCGCGCCCTCACACGCACGCTCCCCCTAAAGCGTTGCCGTACCCTCACCTGGACCCGAAACCGTCCCCGTCCCCTAACCCTAACCCTAGCCCGAACCCTAACCCTAACCCTTCCCCGAAGCCTAACCCTCACCCGTCCCCGAATCCTAACCCATACCCTAACACTAACCCGCGCCCTCACACGCACGCTCCCCCTAAAGCATTGCCGTACCCTCACCTGGACCCTAAACCGTCCCCTTCCCCTAACCCTAACCCTAGCCCGAACCCTAACCCTAACCCTTCCCCGAAGCCTGACCCTCACCCGTCCCCTAATCCTAACCCGTACACTAACACTAACCCGCGCCCTCACACGCACGCTCCCCCTAAAGCGTTGCCGTACCCTCACCTGCACCCGAAACCGTCCCCGTCCCCTAACCCTAACCCTAGCCCGAACCCTAACCCTAACCCTTCCCCGAAGCCTGACCCTCACCCGTCCCCTAATCCTAAACCATACGCTAACACTAACCCGCGCCCTCACACGCACGCTCCCCCTAAAGCGTTGCCATACCCTCACCTGGACCCTAAACCGTCCCCGTCCCCTAACCATAACCCTAGCCCGAACCGTAGCCCTAACCCGTCCCCGAACCCTGACCCTCACCCGTCCCCTAATCCTAACCCGTACGCTAACACTAACGCGCGCCCTCACACGCACGCTCCCCCTAAAGCGTTGCCGTACCCTCACCTGCACCCTAAACCGTCCCCGTCCCCTAACCCTAACCCTAGCCTGAACCCTAACCCTAACCCTTCCCCGAAGCCTGACCCTCACCCGTCCCCTAATCCTAACCCGTACGCTAACACTAACGCACGCCCTCACACGCACGCTCCCCCTAAAGCGTTGCCGTACCCTCACCTGGACCCTAAACCGTCCCCGTCCCCTAACGCTAACCCTAGCCCGAACCCTAACCCTAACCCTTCCCCGAAGCCTGACCCTCACCCGTCCCCTAATCCTAACCCATAACCTAACACTAACCCGCGCCCTCACATGCACGCTCCCCCTAAAGCGTTGCCGTACCCTCACCTGGACCCTAAACCGTCCCCGTCCCCTAACCCTAACCCTAGCCCGAACCCTAACCCTAACCCTTCCCCGAAGCCTGACCCTCACCCGTCCCGTAATCCTCACCCGTACGCTAACACTAACCCGCGCCCTCACACGCACGCTCCCCCTAAAGCGTTGCCGTACCCTCACCTGGACCCGAAACCGTCCCCGTCCCCTAACCCTAACCCTAGCCCGAACCCTAACCCTAACCCTTCCTCGAAGCCTGACCCTCACCCGTCCCCTAATCCTAACCCATACGCTAACACTAACCCGCGCCCTCACACGCACGCTCCCCCTAAAGCGTTTCCGTACCCTCACCTGGACCCTAAACCGTCCCCGTCCCCTAACCCTAACCCTAGCCCGAACCGTAACCCTAACCCTTCCCCGAAGCCTGACCCTCTCCCGTCCCCTAATCCTAACCCGTACGCTGACACTAACCCGCGCCCTCACACGCACGCTCCCCCTAAAGCGTTGCCGTACCCTCACCTGGACCCTAAACCGTCCCCGTCCCCTAACCCTAACCCTAGCCCGAACCCTAACCCTAACCCTTCCCCGAAGCCTGACCCTCACCCGTCCCCTAATCCTAACCCGTACGCTAACACTAACCCGCGCCCTCACACGCACGCTCCCCCTAAAGCGTTGCCGTACCCTCACCTGGACCCTAAACCGTCCCCGTCCCCTAACCCTAACCCTAGCCCGAACCCTAACCCTAACCCTTCCCCGAAGCCTGACCCTCACCCGTCCCCTAAACCTAAACCATACCCTAACACTAACCCGCGCCCTCACACGCACGCTCCCCCTAAAGCGTTGCCGTACCCTCACCTGGACCCTAAACCGTCCCCGTCACCTAACCCTAACCCTAGCCCGAACCCTAACCCTAACCCTTCCCCGAAGCCTGACCCTCACCCGTCCCCTAATCCTAAGCCGTACGCTAACACTATCGCGCGCCCTCACACGCACGCTCCCCCTAAAGCGTTGCCATACCCTCACCTGGACCCTAAACCGTCCCCGTCCCCTAACCCTAACCCTAGCCCGAACCCTAACCCTAACACTTCCCCGAAGCCTGACCCTCACCCGTCCCCTAATCCTAACCCGTACGCTAACACTAACCCGCGCCCTCACACACACGCTCCCCCTAAAGCGTTGCCGTACCCTCACCTGGACCCTAAACCGTCCCCGTCCCCTAACTCTAACCCTAGCCCGAACCCTAACCCTAACACTTCCCCGAAGCCTGACCCTCACCCGTCCCCTAATCCTAACCCGTACGCTAACGCTAACCCGCGCCCTCACACGCACGCTAACCCTAAAGCGTTGCCGTACCCTCACCTGGACCCTAAACTGTCCCCGTCCCCAAACCCTAACCCTAGCCCGAACCCTAACCCTAACACTTCCCCGAAGCCTGACACTCACCCGTCCCCTAATCCTAACCCGTACGCTAACACTAACCCGCGCCCTCACACGCACGCTCCCCCTAAAGCGTTGCCGTACCCTCACCTGGACCCTAAACCGTCCCCGTCCCCTAACCCTAACCCTAGCCCGAACCCTAACCCTAACCCTTCCCCGAAGCCTGACCCTCACCCGTCCCCTAATCCTAACCCGTACGCAAACACTAACCCGCGCCCTCACACGCACGCTCCCCCTAAAGCGTTGCCGTACCCTCACCTGGACCCTAAACCGTCCCCGTCCCCTAACCCTAACCCTAGCCCGAACCCTAACCCTAACCCTTCCCCGAAGCCTGACCCTCACCCGTCCCCTAATCCTAACCCGTACGCTAACACTACCCCGCGCCCTCACACGCACGCTCCCCCTAAAGCGTTGCCGTACCCTCACCTGGACCCTAAACCGTCCACGTCCCTTAACCCTAACCCTAGCCCGAACCCTAACCCTAACCCTTCCCCGAAGCCTGACCCTCACCCATCCACTAATCCTAACCCGTACACTAACACTAACCCGCGCCCTCACACGCACGCTCCCCCTAAAGCGTTGCCGTACCCTCACCTGGACCCTAAACCGTCCCAGCCCCTTAACCCTAACCCTAGCCCGAACCCTAACCCTAACCCTTCCCCGAAGCCTGACCCTCACCCGGCCCCTAATCCTAACCCGTACGCTAACATTAACCTGCGCCCTCACACGCACGCTCCCCCTAAAGCGTTGCCGTACCCTCACCTGGACCCTAAACCGTCCCCGTCCCCTAACCCTAACCCTAGCCCGAACCCTAACACTAACCCTTCCCCGAAGCCTGACCCTCACCCGTCCCGTAATCCTCACCCGTACGCTAACATTAACCTGCGCCCTCACACGCACGCTCCCCCTAAAGCGTTGCCGTACCCTCACCTGGACCCGAAACCGTCCCCGTCCCCTAACCCTAACCCTAGACCGAACCCTAACCCTAACCCTTCCCCGAAGCCTGACCCTCACCCGTCCCCTAATCCTAAACCATACGCTAACACTAACCCGCGCCCTCACACGCACGCTCCCCCTAAAGCGTTGCCATACCCTCACCTGGACCCTAAACCGTCCCCGTCCCCTAACCATAACCCTAGCCCGAACCGTAACCCTAACCCGTCCCCGAAGCCTGACCCTCACCCGTCCCCTAATCCTAACCCGTACGCTAACACTAACCCACGCCCTCACACGCACGCTCCCCCTAAAGCGTTGCCGTACCCTCACCTGGACCCTAAACCGTCCCCGTCCCCTAACCCTAACCCTAGCCCGAACCCTAACCCTAACCCTTCCCCGAAGCCTGACCCTCACCCGTCCCCTAATCCTAACCCGTACGCTAACACTAACCCGCGCCCTCACACGCACGCTCCCCCTAAAGCATTGCCGTACCCTCACCTGGACCCTAAACCGTCCCCGTCCCCTAACGCTAACCCTAGCCCGAACCCTAACCCTAACCCTTCCCCGAAGCCTGACCCTCACCCGTCCCTTAATCCTAAGCCGTACGCTAACACTATCGCGCGCCCTCACACGCACGCTCCCCCTAAAGCATTGCCGTACCCTCACCTGGACCCTAAACCGTCCCCGTCCCCTAACCCTAACCCTAGACCGAACCCTAACCCTAACCCTTCCCTGAAGCCTGACCCTCACCCGTCCCCTAATCCTAACCCGTACGCTAACACTAACCCGTGCCCTCACACGCACGCTCCCCCTAAAGCGTTGCCGTACCCTCACCTGGACCCGAAACCGTGCCCGTCCCCTAACCCTAACCCTAGCCCGAACCCTAACCCTAACCCTTCCCGAAGCCTGACCCTCACCCGTCCCTTAATCCTAAGCCGTACGCTAACACTATCGCGCGCCCTCACACGCACGCTCCCCCTAAAGCATTGCCGTACCCTCACCTGGACCCTAAACCGTCCCCGTCCCCTAACCCTAACCCTAGCCCGAACCCTAACCCTAACCCTTCCCCGAAGCCTGACCCTCACCCGTCCCCTAATGCTAACCCATACGCTAACACTAACCCGCACCCTCACACGCACGCTCCCCCTAAAGCGTTGCCGTACCCTCACCTGGACCCTAAACCGTCCCCGTCCCCTAACCCTAACCCTAGCCCGAACCCTAACCCTTCCCCGAAGCCTGACCCTCAGCCGTCCCCTAATCCTAACCCGTACGCTAACACTAACCCGCGCCCTCACACGCACGCTCCCCCTAAAGCGTTGCCGTACCCTCACCTGGACCCTAAACCATCCCCGTCCCCTAACCCTAACCCTAGCCCGAACCCTAACCCTAACCCTTCCCCGAAGCCTGACCCTCACCCGTCCCCTAATCCTAACCCGTACACTAACACTAACCCGCGCCCTCACACGCACGCTCCCCCTAAAGCGTTGCCGTACCCTCACCTGGACCCTAAACCGTCCCCGTCCCCTAACCCTAACCCTAGCCCGAACCCTAACCCTAACCCTTCCCCGAAGCCTGACCCTCACCCGTCCCCTAATCCTAACCCGTACGCTAACACTACCCCGCGCCCTCACACGCACGCTCCCCCTAAAGCGTTGCCGTACCCTCACCTGGACCCTAAACCGTCCACGTCCCTTAACCCTAACCCTAGCCCGAACCCTAACCCAAACCCTTCCCCGAAGCCTGACCCTCACCCGTCCCCTAATCTTAACCCATACCCTAACACTAACCCGCACCCTCACACGCACGCTCCCCCTAAAGCGTTGCCGTACCCTCACCTGGACCCTAAACCGTCCCGGTACCCTAACCCTAACCCTAGCCCGAACCCTAACCCTTCCCCGAAGCCTGACCCTCACCCGTCCCCTAATCCTAACCCGTACGCTAACACTAACCCGCGCCCTCACACGCACGCTCCCCCTAAAGCGTTGCCGTACCCTCACCTGGACCCTAAACCATCCCCGTCCCCTAACCCTAACCCTAGCCCGAACCCTAACCCTAACCCTTCCCCGAAGCCTGACCCTCACCCGTCCCCTAATCCTAACCCGTACCCTAACACTAACCCGCGCCCTCACACGCACGCTCCCCCTAAAGCGTTTCCGTACCCTCACCTGGACCCTAAACCGTCCCCGTCCCCTAACCCTAACCCTAGCCCGAACCGTAATCCTAACCCTTCCCCGAAGCCTGACCCTCACCCGTCCCCTGATCCTAAGCCGTACGCTAACACTATCGCGCGCCCTCACACGCACGCTCCCCCTAAAGCGTTGCCGTACCCTCACCTGGACCCTAAACCGTCCCCGTCCCCTAACCCTAACCCTAGCCCGAACCCTAACCCTAACCTTTCCCCGAAGCCTGACCCTCACCCGTCCCCTAATCCTAACCCGTACGCTAACACTACCCCGCGCCCTCACACGCACGCTCCCCCTAAAGCGTTGCCGTACCCTCACCTGGACCCTAAACCGTCCACGTCCCCTAACCCTAACCCTAGCCCGAACCCTAACCCTAACCCTTCCCCGAAGCCTGACCCTCACCCATCCACTAATCCTAACCCGTACACTAACACTAACCCGCGCCCTCACACGCACGCTCCCCCTAAAGCGTTGCCGTACCCTCACCTGGACCCTAAACCGTCCCCGCCCCTTAACCCTAACCCTAGCCCGAACCCTAACCCTAACCCTTCCCCGAAGCCTGACCCTCACCCGTACCCTAATCCTAACCCGTACGCTAACACTAACCCGCGCCCTCACACGCACGCTCCCCCTAAAGCGTTGCCGTACCCTCACCTGGACCCTAAACCATCCCCGTCCCCTAACCCTAACCCTAGCCCGAACCCTAACCCTAACCCTTCCCCGAAGCCTGACCCTCACCCGTCCCGTAATCCTAACCCGTACGCTAACACTAACCCGCGCCCTCACACGCACGCTCCCCCTAAAGTGTTGCCGTACCCTCACCTGGACCCTAAACCGTCCCCATCCCCTAACCCTAACCCTAGCCCGAACCCTAACACTAACCCTTCCGCCAAGCCTGACCCTCACCCGTCCCCTAATCCTAAACCATACGCTAACACTAACCCGCGCCCTCACACGCACGCTCCCCCTAAAGCGTTGCCATACCCTCACCTGGACCCTATACCGTCCCCGTCCCCTAACCATAACCCTAGCCCGAACCGTAACCCTAACCCGTCCCCGAAGCCTGACCCTCACCCGTCCCCTAATCCTAACCCGTACGCTAACACTAACCCGCGCCCTCACACGCACGCTCCCCTTAAAGCGTTGCCGTACCCTCACCTGGACCCGAAACCGTCCCCGTCCCCTAACCCTAACCCTAGCCCGAACCCTAACCCTAACCCTTCCCCGAAGCCTGACCCTCACCCGTCCCCTAATCCTAACCCGTACGCTAACACTAACCCGCGCCCTCACACGCACGCTCCCCCTAAAGCATTGCCGTACCCTCACCTGGACCCTAAACCGTCCCCGTCCCCTAACGCTAACCCTAGCCCGAACCCTAACCCTAACCCTTCCCCAAAGCCTGACCCTCACCCGTCCCCTAATCCTAACCCATAACCTAACACTAACCCGCGCCCTCACACGCACGCTCCCCCTAAAGCGTTGCCGTACCCTCACCTGGACCCTAAACCGTCCCCGTCCCCTAACCCTAACCCTAGCCCGAACCCTAACCCTAACCCTTCCCCGAAGCCTGACCCTCACCCGTCCCTTAATCCTAAGCCGTACGCTAACACTATCGCGCGCCCTCACACGCACGCTCCCCCTAAAGCATTGCCGTACCCTCACCTGGACCCTAAACCGTCCCCGTCCCCTAACCCTAACCCTAGCCCGAACCCTAACCCTAACCCTTCCCCGAAGCCTGACCCTCACCCGTCCCCTAATCCTAACCCGTACGCTAACACTAACCCGCGCCCTCACACGCACGCTCCCCCTAAAGCGTTGCCGTACCCTCACCTGGACCCGAAACCGTCCCCGTCCCCTAACCCTAACCCTAGCCCGAACCCTAACCCTAACCCTTCCCCGAAGCCTGACCCTCACCCGTCCCTTAATCCTAAGCCGTACGCTAACACTATCGCGCGCCCTCACACGCACGCTCCCCCTAAAGCATTGCCGTACCCTCACCTGGACCCTAAACCGTCCCCGTCCCCTAACCCTAAACCTAGCCCGAACCCTAACCCTAACCCTTCCCCGAAGCCTGACCCTCACCCGTCCCCTAATCCTAACCCATACCCTAACACTAACCCGCACCCTCACACGCACGCTCCCCCTAAAGCGTTGCCGTACCCTCACCTGGACCCTAAACCGTCCCCGTCCCCTAACCCTAACCCTAGCCCGAACCCTAACCCTTCCCCGAAGCCTGACCCTCAGCCGTCCCCTAATCCTAACCCGTACGCTAACACTAACCCACGCCCTCACACGCACGCTCCCCCTAAAGCGTTGCCGTACCCTCACCTGGACCCTAAACCATCCCCGTCCCCTAACCCTAACCCTAGCCCGAACCCTAACCCTAACCCTTCTCCGAAGCCTGACCCTCACCCGTCCCCTAATCCTAACCCGTACCCTAACACTAACCCGCGCCCTCACACGCACGCTCCCCCTAAAGCGTTTCCGTACCCTCACCTGGACCCTAAACCGTCCCCATCCCCTAACCCTAACCCTAGCCCGAACCGTAATCCTAACCCTTCCCCGAAGCCTGATCCTCACCCGTCCCCTAATCCTAAGCCGTACGCTAACACTATCACGCGCCCTCACACGCACGCTCCCCCTAAAGCGTTGCCGTACCCTCACCTGGACCCTAAACCGTCCCCGTCCCCTAACCCTAACCCTAGCCCGAACCCTAACCCTAACCCTTCCCCGAAGCCTGACCCTCACTCGTCCCCTAATCCTAACCCGTACGCTAACACTAACCCGCGCCCTCACACGCACGCTCCCCCTAAAGCGTTGCCGTACCCTCACCTGGACCCTAAACCATCCCCGTCCCCTAACCCTAACCCTAGCCCGAACCCTAACCCTAACCCTTCCCCGAAGCCTGACCCTCATCCGTCCCCTAATCCTAACCCGTACCCTAACACTAACCCGCGCCCTCACACGCACGCTCCCCCTAAAGCGTTGCCGTACCCTCACCTGGACCCTAAACCGTCCCCTTCCCCTAACCCTAACCCTAGCCCGAACCCTAACCCTAACCCTTCCCCGAAGCCTGACCCTCACCCGTCCCCTAATCCTAACCCGTACACTAACACTAACCCGCGCCCTCACACGCACGCTCCCCCTAAAGCGTTGCCGTACCCTCACCTGGACCCGAAACCGTCCCCGTCCCCTAACCCTAACCCTAGCCCGAACCCTAACCCTAACCCTTCCCCGAAGCCTGACCCTCACCCGTCCCCTAATCCTAAACCATACGCTAACACTAACCCGCGCCCTCACACGCACGCTCCCCCTAAAGCGTTGCCATTCCCTCACCTGGACCCTAAACCGTCCCCGTCCCCTAACCCTAACCCAAGCCCGAACCGTAACCCTAACCCTTCCCCGAAGCCTGACCCTCTCCCGTCCCCTAATCCTAACCCGTACGCTGACACTAACCCGCGCCCTCACACGCACGCTCCCCCTAAAGCGTTGCCGTACCCTCACCTGGACCCTAAACCGTCCCCGTCCCCTAACCCTAACCCTAGACCGAACACTAACCTTAACCCTTCCCCGAAGCCTGACCCTCACCCGTCCCCTAATCCTAACCCGTACGCTAACACTAACCCGCGCCCTCACACGCACGCTCCCCCTAAAGCGTTGCCGTACCCTCACCTGGACCCTAAACCGTCCCCGTCCCCTAACCCTAACCCTAGCCCGAACCCTAACCCTAACCCTTCCCCGAAGCCTGACCCTCACCCGTCCCCTAATCCTAAACCATACCCTAACACTAACCCGCGCCCTCACATGCACGCTCCCCCTAAAGCGTTGCCGTACCCTCACCTGGACCATAAACCGTCCCCGTCACCTAACCCTAACCCTAGCCCGAACCCTAACCCTAACCCTTCCCCGAAGCCTGACCCTCACCCGTCCCCTAATCCTAAGCCGTACGCTAACACTATCGCGCGCCCTCACACGCACGCTCCCCCTAAAGCGTTGCCGTACCCTCACCTGGACCCTAAACCGTCCCCGTCCCCTAACCCTAACCCTAGCCCGAACCCTAACCCTAACCCTTCCCCGAAGCCTGACCCTCACCCGTCCCCTAATCCTAACCCGTACGCTAACACTAACCCACGCTCTCACACGCACGCTCCCCCTAAAGCGTTGCCGTACCCTCACCTGGACCCTAAACCGTCCCCGTCCCCTAACCCTAACCCTAGCCCGAACCCTAACCCTAACCCTTCCCCGAAGCCTGACCCTCACCCGTCCCCTAATCCTAACCCGTACGCTAACACTAACCCGCGCCCTCACACGCACGCTCCCCCTAAAGCGTTGCCGTACCCTCACCTGGACCCGAAACCGTCCCCGTCCCCTAACCCTAACCCTAGCCTGAACCCTAACCCTAACCCTTCCACGAAGCCTAACCCTCACCCGTCCCCTAATCCTAACCCATACCCTCACACTAACCCGCGCCCTCACACGCACGCTCCCCCTAAAGCGTTGCCGTACCCTCAACTGGACCCTAAACCGTCCCCGTCCCCTAACCCTAACCCTAGCCCGAACCCTAACCCTAACCCTTCCCCGAAGCCTGACCCTCACCCGTCCCCTAATCCTAACCCGTACGCTAACACTAACCCGCGCCCTCACACGCACGCTCCCCCTAAAGCGTTGCCGTACCCTCACCTGGACCCGAAACCGTCCCCGTCCCCTAACCCTAACCCTAGCCCGAACCCTAACCCTAACCCTTCCCCGAAGCCTGACCCTCACCCGTCCCCTAATACTAACCCGTACGCTAACACTAACCCGCGCCCTCACACGCACGCTCCCCCTAAAGCGTTGCCGTACCCTCACCTGGACCCTAAACCGTCCCCGTCCCCTAACCCTAACCCTAGCCCGAACCCTAACCCAAACCCTTCCCCGAAGCCTGACCCTCACCCATCCACTAATCCTAACCCGTACACTAACAGTAACCCGCGCCCTCACACGCACGCTCCCCCTAAAGCGTTGCCGTACCCTCACCTGGACCCTAAACCGTCCCCGCCCCTTAACCCTAACCCTAGCCCGAACCCTAACCCTAACCCTTCTCCGAAGCCTGACCCTCACCCGGCCCCTAATCCTAACCCGTACGCTAACACTAACCCGCGCCCTCACACGCACGCTCCCCCTAAAGCGTTGCCGTACCCTCACCTGGACCCTAAACCGTCCCCGTCCCCTAACCCTAACCCTAGCCCGAACCCTAACCCTAACCCTTCCCCGAAGCCTGACCCTCACCCGTCCCGTAATCCTAACCCGTACGCTAACACTAACCCGCGCCCTCACACGCACGCTCCCCCTAAAGCGTTGCCGTACCCTCACCTGGACCCTAAACCGTCCCCGTCCCCTAACCCTAACCCTAGCCCGAACCCTAACACTAACCCTTCCCCGAAGCCTGACCCTCACCCGTCCCGTAATCCTCACCCGTACGCTAACATTAACCTGTGCCCTCACACGCACGCTCCGCCTAAAGCGTTGCCGTACCCTCACCTGGACCCGAAACCGTCCCCGTCCCCTAACCCTAACCCTAGCCCGAACCCTAACCCTAACCCTTCCCCGAAGCCTGACCCTCACCCGTCCCCTAATCCTAAACCATACGCTAACACTAACCCGCGCCCTCACACGCACGCTCCCCCTAAAGCGTTGCCATACCCTCACCTGGACCCTAAACCGTCCCCGTCCCCTAACCATAACCCTAGCCCGAACCGTAACCCTAACCCGTCCCCGAAGCCTGACCCTCACCCGTCCCCTAATCCTAACCCGTACGCTAACACTAACCCGCGCCCTCACACGCACGCTCCCCCTAAAGCGTTGCCGTACCCTCACCTGGACCCTAAACCGTCCCCGTCCCCTAACCCTAACCCTAGCCCGAACCCTAACCCTAACCCTTCCCCGAAGCCTGACCCTCACCCGTCCCCTAATCCTAACCCGTACGCTAACACTAACCCGCGCCCTCACACGCACGCTCCCCCTAAAGCATTGCCGTACCCTCACCTGGACCCTAAACCGTCCCCGTCCCCTAACGCTAACCCTAGCCCGAACCCTAACCCTAACACTTCCCCGAAGCCTGACCCTCACCCGTCCCCTAATCCTAACCAATCACCTAACACTAACCCGCGCCCTCACATGCACGCTCCCCCTAAAGCGTTGCCGTACCCTCACCTAGACCCTAAACTGTCCCCGTCCCCTAACCCTAACCCTAGCCCGAACCCTAACCCTAACCCTTCCCCGAAGCCTGACCCTCACCCGTCCCTTAATCCTAAGCCGTACGCTAACACTATCGCGCGCCCTCACACGCACGCTCCCCCTAAAGTATTGCCGTACCCTCACCTGGACCCTAAACCGTCCCCGTCCCCTAACCCTAACCCTAGCCCGAACCCTAACCCTAACCCTTCCCCGAAGCCTGACCCTCACCCGTCCCCTAATCCTAACCCGTACGCTAACACTAACCCGCGCCCTCACACGCACGCTCCCCCTAAAGCGTTGCCGTACCCTCACCTGGACCCGAAACCGTCCCCGTCCCCTAACCCTAACCCTAGCCCGAACCCTAACCCTAACCCTTCCCCGAAGCCTAACCCTCACCCGTCCCCTAATCCTAACCAATACCCTAACACTAACCCGCGCCCTCACACGCACGCTCCCCCTAAAGCGTTGCCGTACCCTCAACTGGACCCTAAACCGTCCCCGTCCCCTAACCCTAACCCTAGCCCGAACCCTAACCCTAACCCTTCCCCGAAGCCTGACTCTCACCCGTCCCCTAATCCTAACCCGTACACTAACACTAACCCGCGCCCTCACACGCACGCTCCCCCTAAAGCGTTGCCGTACCCTCACCTGGACCCTAAACCGTCCCCGTCCCCTAACCCTAACCCTAGCCCGAACCTTAACCCTAACCCTTCCCCGAAGCCTGACCCTCACCCGTCCCGTAATCCTAACCCGTACGCTAACACTAACCCGCGCCCTCACACGCACGCTCCCCCTAAAGCGTTGCCGTACCCTCACCTGGACCCTAAACCATCCCCGTCCCCTAACCCTAACACTAGCCCGAACCCTAACACTAACCCTTCCCCGAAGCCTGACCCTCACCCGTCCCGTAATCCTCACCCGTACGCTAACATTAACCTGCGCCCTCACACGCACGCTCCGCCTAAAGCGTTGCCGTACCCTCACCTGGACCCGAAACCGTCCCCGTCCCCTAACCCTAACCCTAGCCCGAACCCTAACCCTAACCCTTCCCCGAAGCCTGACCCTCACCCGTCCCCTAATCCTAAAACATACGCTAACACTAACCCGCGCCCTCACACGCACGCTCCCCCTAAAGCGTTGCCATACCCTCACCTGGACCCTAAACCGTCCCCGTCCCCTAACCATAACCCTAGCCCGAACCGTAACCCTAACCCGTCCCCGAAGCCTGACCCTCACCCGTCCCCTAATCCTAACCCGTACGCTAACACTAACCCGCGCCCTCACACGCACGCTCCCCCTAAAACGTTGCCGTACCCTCACCTGGACCCTAAACCGTCCCCATCCCCTAACCCTAACCCTAGCCCGAACCCTAACCCTAACCCTTCCCCGAAGCCTGACCCTCACCCGTCCCCTAATCCTAACCCGTACGCTAACACTAACCCGCGCCCTCACACGCACGCTCCCCCTAAAGCATTGCCGTACCCTCACCTGGACCCTAAACCGTCCCCGTCCCCTAACGCTAACCCTAGCCCGAACCCTAACCCTAACACTTCCCCGAAGCCTGACCCTCACCCGTCCCCTAATCCTAACCCATAACCTAACACTAACCCGCGCCCTCACATGCACGCTCCCCCTAAAGCGTTGCCGTACCCTCACCTGGACCCTAAACTGTCCCCGTCCCCTAACCCTAACCCTAGCCCGAACCCTAACCCTAACCCTTCCCCGAAGCCTGACCCTCACCCGTCCCTTAATCCTAAGCCGTACGCTAACACTATCGCGCGCCCTCACACGCACGCTCCCCCTAAAGTATTGCCGTACCCTCACCTGGACCCTAAACCGTCCCCGTCCCCTAACCCTAACCCTAGCCCGAACCCTAACCCTAACCCTTCCCCGAAGCCTGACCCTCACCGGTCCCCTAATCCTAACCCGTACGCTAACACTAACCCGCGCCCTCACACGCACGCTCCCCCTAAAGCGTTGCCGTACCCTCACCTGGACCCGAAACCGTCCCCGTCCCCTAACCCTAACCCTAGCCCGAACCCTAACCCTAACCCTTCCCCGAAGCCTAACCCTCACCCGTCCCCTAATCCTAACCAATACCCTAACACTAACCGGCGCCCTCACACGCACGCTCCCCCTAAAGCGTTGCCGTACCCTCACCTGGACCCTAAACCGTCCCCGTCCCCTAACCCTAACCCTAGCCCGAACCCTAACCCTAACCCTTCCCCGAAGCCTGACCCTCACCAGTCCCCTAATCCTAACCCGTACACTAACACTAACCCGCGCCCTCACACGCACGCTCCCCCTAAAGCGTTGCCGTACCCTCACCTGGACCCTAAACCGTCCCCGTCCCCTAACCCTAACCCTAGCCCGAACCCTAACCCTAACCCTTCCCCGAAGCCTGACCCTCACCCGTCCCCTAATCCTAACCCGTACGCTAACACTACCCTGCGCCCTCACACGCACGTTCCCCCTAAAGCGTTGCCGTACCCTCACCTGGACCCTAAACCGTCCACGTCCCCTAAACCTAACCCTAGCCCGAACCCTAACCCAAACCCTTCCCCGAAGCCTGACCCTCACCCATCCACTAATCCTAACCCGTACACTAACACTAACCCGCGCCCTCACACGCACGCTCCCCTTAAAGCGTTGCCGTACACTCACCTGGACCCTAAACCGTCCCTGTCCCCTAACCCTAACCCTAGCCCGAACCCTAACCCTTACCCTCGCCGAAGCGTGACCCTCACCCGTCCCCTAATCCTAACCCGTACGCTAACACTAACCCGCGCCCTCACACGCACGCTCCCCCTAAAGCGTTGCCGTACCCTCACCTCAACCCGAAACCGTCCCCGTCCCCTAACCCTAACCCTAGCCTGAACCCTAACCCTAACCCTTCCACGAAGCCTAACCCTCACCCGTCCCCTAATCCTAACCCATACCCTCACACTAACCCGCGCCCTCACACGCACGCTCCCCCTAAAATGTTGCCGTACCCTCACCTGGACCCTAAACCGTCCCCGTCCCCTAACCCTAACCCTAGCCCGAACCCTAACCCTAACCCTTCCCCGAAGCCTGACCCTCACCCGTCCCCTAATCCTAACCCGTACGCTAACACTAACCCGCGCCCTCACACGCACGCTCCCCCTAAAGCGTTGCCGTACCCTCACCTGGACCCTAAACCGTCCCCGTCCCCTAACCCTAACCCTAGCCCGAACCCTAACCCTAACCCTTCCCCGAAGCCTGACCCTCACCCGTCCCCTAATACTAACCCGTACGCTAACACTAACCCGCGCCCTCACACGCACGCTCCCCCTAAAGCGTTGCCGTACCCTCACCTGGACCCTAAACCGTCCACGTCCCCTAACCCTAACCCTAGCCCGAACCCTAACCCAAACCCTTCCCCGAAGCCTGACCCTCACCCGTCCCCTAATCCTAACCCGTACACTAACACTAACCCGCGCCCTCACACGCACGCTCCCCCTAAAGCGTTGCCGTACCCTCACCTGGACCCTAAACCGTCCCCGTCCCCTAACCCTAACCCTAGCCCGAACCCTAACCCTAACCCTTCCCCGAAGCCTGACCCTCACCCGTCCCCTAATCCTAACCCGTACGCTAACACTACCCCGCGCCCTCACACGCACGCTCCCCCTAAAGCGTTGCCGTACCCTCACCTGGACCCTAAACCGTCCACGTCCCCTAACCCTAACCCTAGCCCGAACCCTAACCCAAACCCTTCCCCGAAGCCTGACCCTCACCCATCCACTAATCCTAACCCGTACACTAACACTAACCCGCGCCCTCACACGCACGCTCCCCTTAAAGCGTTGCCGTACACTCACCTGGACCCTAAACCGTCCCTGTCCCCTAACCCTAACCCTCGGCCGAACCCTAACCCTTACCCTCGCCGAAGCGTGACCCTCACCCGTCCCCTAATCCTAACCCGTACGCTAACACTAACCCGCGCCCTCACACACACGCTCCACCTAAAGCGTTGCCGTACCCTCACCTGGACCCTAAACCGTCCACGTCCCCTAACCCTAACCCTAGCCCGAACCCTAACCCTAACCCTTCCCCGAAGCCTGACCCTCACCCATCCACGAATCCTAACCCGTACACTAACACTAACCCGCGCCCTCACACGCACGCTCCCCCTAAAGCGTTGCCGTACCCTCACCTGGACCCTAAACCGTCCCCGCCCCTTAACCCTAACCCTAGCCCGAACCCTAACCCTAACCCTACCCCGAAGCCTGACCCTCACCCGGCCCCTAATCCTAACCCGTACGCTAACACTAACCCGCGCCCTCACACGCACGCTCCCCCTAAAGCGTTGCCGTACCCTCACCTGGACCCTAAACCATCCCCGTCCCCTAACCCTAACCCTAGCCCGAACCCTAACCCTAACCCTTCCCCGAAGCCTGACCCTCACCCGTCCCGTAATCTTAACCCGTACGCTAACACTAACCCGCGCCCTCACACGCACGCTCCCCCTAAAGCGTTGCCGTACCCTCACCTGGACCCTAAACCGTCCCCGTCCCCTAACCCTAACCCTAGCCCGAACCCTAACACTAACCCTTCCCCGAAGCTTGACACTCACCCGTCCCGTAATCCTCACCCGTACGCTAACATTAACCTGCGCCCTCACACGCACGCTCCCCCTAAAGCGTTGCCGTACCCTCACCTGGACCCGAAACCGTCCCCGTCCCCTAACCCTAACCCTAGCCCGAACCCTAACCCTAACCCTTCCCTGAAGCTTGACCCTCACCCGTCCCCTAATCCTAAACCATACGCTAACACTAACCCGCGCCCTCACACGCACGCTCCCCCTAAAGCGTTGCCATACCCTCACCTGGACCCTAAACCGTCCCCGTCCCCTAACCATAACCCTAGCCCGAACCGTAACCCTAACCCGTCCCCGAAGCCTGACCCTCAACCGTCCCCTAATCCTAACCCGTATGCTAACACTAACCCGCGCCCTCACACGCACGCTCCCCCTAAAGCGTTGCCGTACCCTCACCTGGACCCTAAACCGTCCCCGTCCCCTAACTCTAACCCTAGCCCGAACCCTAACCCTAACACTTCCCCGAAGCCTGACCCTCACCCGTCCCCTAATCCTAACCCGTACGCTAACACTAACCCGCGCCCTCACACGCACGCTCCCCCTAAAGCGTTGCCGTACCCTCACCTGGACCCTAAACTGTCCCCGTCCCCTAACCCTAACCCTAGCCCGAACCCTAACCCTAACCCTTCCCCGAAGCCTGACCCTCACCCGTCCCCTAATCCTAACCCGTACGCTAACACTAACCCGCGCCCTCACACGCACGCTCCCCCTAAAGTGTTGCCATACCCTCACCTGGACCCTAAACCGTCCCCGTCCCCTAACCCTAACCCTAGCCCGAACCCTAACCCTAACCCTTCCCCGAAGCCTGACCCTCACCCGTCCCGTAATCTTAACCCGTACGCTAACACTAACCCGCGCCCTCACACGCACGCTCCCCCTAAAGCGTTGCCGTACCCTCACCTGGACCCTAAACCGTCCCCGTCCCCTAACCCTAACCCTAGCCCGAACCCTAACACTAACCCTTCCCCGAAGCTTGACACTCACCCGTCCCGTAATCCTCACCCGTACGCTAACATTAACCTGCGCCCTCACACGCACGCTCCCCCTAAAGCGTTGCCGTACCCTCACCTGGACCCGAAACCGTCCCCGTCCCCTAACCCTAACCCTAGCCCGAACCCTAACCCTAACCCTTCCCTGAAGCTTGACCCTCACCCGTCCCCTAATCCTAAACCATACGCTAACACTAACCCGCGCCCTCACACGCACGCTCCCCCTAAAGCGTTGCCATACCCTCACCTGGACCCTAAACCGTCCCCGTCCCCTAACCATAACCCTAGCCCGAACCCTAACCCTAACCCTTCCCCGAAGCCTGACCCTCACCCGTCCCCTAATCCTAACCCGTACGCTAACACTAACCCGTGCGCTCACACGCACGCTCCCCCTAAAGCGTTGCCGTACCCTCACCTGGACCCTAAACCGTCCCCGTCCCCTAACTCTAACCCTAGCCCGAACCCTAACCCTAACACTTCCCCGAAGCCTGACCCTCACCCGTCCCCTAATCCTAACCCGTACGCTAACACAAACCCGCGCCCTCACACGCACGCTCCCCCTAAAGCGTTGCCGTACCCTCACCTGGACCCTAAACTGTCCCCGTCCCCTAACCCTAACCCTAGCCCGAACCCTAACCCTAACCCTTCCCCGAAGCCTGACCCTCACCCGTCCCCTAATCCTAACCCGTACGCTAACACTAACCCGCACCCTCACACGCACGCTCCCCCTAAAGTGTTGCCATACCCTCACCTGGACCCTAAACCGTCCCCGTCCCCTAACCCTAACCCTAGCCCGAACCCTAACCCTAACCCTTCCCCGAAGCCTGACCCTCACCCGTCCCCTAATCCTAACCCGTACGCTAACACTAACCCGTGCGCTCACACGCACGCTCCCCCTAAAGCGTTGCCGTACCCTCACCTGGACCCTAAACCGTCCACGTCCCCTAACCCTAACCCTAGCCCGAACCCTAACCCAAACCCTTCCCCGAAGCCTGACCCTCACCCATCCACTAATCCTAACCCGTACACTAACAGTAACCCGCGCCCTCACACGCACGCTCCCCCTAAAGCGTTGCCGTACACTCACCTGGACCCTAAACCGTCCCCGTCCCCTAACCCTAACCCTAGCCCGAACCCTAACCCTAACCCTTCCCCGAAGCGTGACCCTCACCCGTCCCCTAATCCTAACCCGTACGCTAACACTAACCCGCGCCGTCACACGCATGCTCCACCTAAAGCGTTGCCGTACCCTCACCTGGACCCTAAACCGTCCACGTCCCCTAACCCTAACCCTAGCCCGAACCCTAACCCTAACCCTTCCCCGAAGCCTGACCCTCACCCATCCACTAATCCTAACCCGTACACTAACACTAACCCGCGCCCTCACACGCACGCTCCCCCTAAAGCGTTGCCGTACCCTCACCTGGACCCTAAACCGTCCCCGCCCCTTAACCCTAACCCTAGCCCGAACCCTAACCCTAACCCTTCTCCGAAGCCTGACCCTCACCCGGCCCTTAATCCTAAGCCGTACGCTAACACCATCGCGCGCCCTCACACGCACGCTCCCCCTAAAGTATTGCCGTACCCTCACCTGGACCCTAAACCGTCCCCGTCCCCTAACCCTAACCCTAGCCCGAACCCTAACCCTAACCCTTCCCCGAAGCCTGACCCTCACCCGTCCCCTAATCCTAACCCGTACGCTAACACTAACCCGCGCCATCACACGCACGCTCCCCCTAAAGCGTTGCCGTACCCTCACCTGGACCCGAAACCGTCCCCGTCCCCTAACCCTAACCCTAGCCCGAACCCTAACCCTAACCCTTCCCCGAAGCCTAACCCTCACCCGTCCCCTAATCCTAACCAATACCCTAACACTAACCCGCGCCCTCACACGCACGCTCCCCCTAAAGCGTTGCCGTACCCTCACCTGGACCCTAAACCGTCCCCGTCCCCTAACCCTAACCCTAGCCCGAACCCTAACCCTAACCCTTCCCCGAAGCCTGACCCTCACCCGTCCCCTAATCCTAACCCGTACACTAACACTAACCCGCGCCCTCACACGCACGCTCCCCCTAAAGCGTTGCCGTACCCTCACCTGGACCCTAAACCGTCCCCGTCCCCTAACCCTAACCCTAGCCCGAACCCTAACCCTAACCCTTCCCCGAAGCCTGACCCTCACCCGTCCCCTAATCCTAACCCGTACGCTAACACTACCCCGCGCCCTCACACGCACGCTCCCCCTAAAGCGTTGCCGTACCCTCACCTGGACCCTAAACCGTCCACGTCCCCTAACCCTAACCCTAGCCCGAACCCTAACCCAAACCCTTCCCCGAAGCCTGACCCTCACCCATCCACTAATCCTAACCCGTACACTAACACTAACCCGCGCCCTCACACGCACGCTCCCCTTAAAGCGTTGCCGTACACTCACCTGGACCCTAAACCGTCCCTGTCCCCTAACCCTAACCCTAGCCCGAACCCTAACCCTTACCCTCGCCGAAGCGTGACCCTCACCCGTCCCCTAATCCTAACCCGTACGCTAACACTAACCCGCGCCCTCACACGCACGCTCCACCTAAAGCGTTGCCGTACCCTCACCTGGACCCTAAACCGTCCACGTCCCCTAACCCTAACCCTAGCCCGAACCCTAACCCTAACCCTTCCCCGAAGCCTGACCCTCACCCATCCACGAATCCTAACCCGTACACTAACACTAACCCGCGCCCTCACACGCACGCTCCCCCTAAAGCGTTGCCGTACCCTCACCTTGACCCTAAACCGTCCCCGCCCCTTAACCCTAACCCTAGCCCGAACCCTAACCCTAACCCTACCCCGAAGCCTGACCCTCACCCGGCCCCTAATCCTAACCCGTACGCTAACACTAACCCGCGCCCTCACACGCACGCTCCCCCTAAAGCGTTGCCGTACCCTCACCTGGTCCCTAAACCATCCCCGTCCCCTAACCCTAACCCTAGCCCGAACCCTAACCCTAACCCTTCCCCGAAGCCTGACCCTCACCCGTCCCGTAATCTTAACCCGTACGCTAACACTAACCCGCGCCCTCACATGCACGCTCCCCCTAAAGCGTTGCCGTACCCTCACCTGGACCCTAAACCGTCCCCGTCCCCTAACCCTAACCCTAGCCCGAACCCTAACACTAACCCTTCCCCGAAGCCTGACACTCACCCGTCCCGTAATCCTCACCCGTACGCTAACATTAACCTGCGCCCTCACACGCACGCTCCCCCTAAAGCGTTGCCGTACCCTCACCTGGACCCGAAACCGTCCCCGTCCCCTAACCCTAACCCTAGCCCGAACCCTAACCCTAACCCTTCCCTGAAGCTTGACCCTCACCCGTCCCCTAATCCTAAACCATACGCTAACACTAACCCGCGCCCTCACACGCACGCTCCCCCTAAAGCGTTGCCATACCCTCACCTGGACCCTAAACCGTCCCCGTCCCCTAACCATAACCCTAGCCCGAACCGTAACCCTAACCCGTCCCCGAAGCCTGACCCTCAACCGTCCCCTAATCCTAACCCGTATGCTAACACTAACCCGCGCCCTCACACGCACGCTCCCCCTAAAGCGTTGCCGTACCCTCACCTGGACCCTAAACCGTCCCCGTCCCCTAACCCTAACCCTAGCCCGAACCCTAACCCTAACACTTCCCCGAAGCCTGACCCTCACCCGTCCCCTAATCCTAACCCGTACGCTAACACTAACCCGCGCCCTCACACGCACGCTCCCCCTAAAGCGTTGCCGTACCCTCACCTGGACCCTAAACTGTCCCCGTCCCCTAACCCTAACCCTAGCCCGAACCCTAACCCTAACCCTTCCCCGAAGCCTGACCCTCACCCGTCCCCTAATCCTAACCCGTACGCTAACACTAACCCGCGCCCTCACACGCACGCTCCCCCTAAAGTGTTGCCGTACCCTCACCTGGACCCTAAACCGTCCCCGTCCCCTAACCCTAACCCTAGCCCGAACCCTAACCCTAACCCTTCCCCGAAGCCTGACCCTCACCCGTCCCCTAATCCTAACCCGTACGCTAACACTAACCCGTGCGCTCACACGCACGCTCCCCCTAAAGCGTTGCCGTACCCTCACCTGGACCCTAAACCGTCCCCGTCCCCTAACCCTAACCCTAGCCCGAACCCTAACCCTAACCCTTCCCCGAAGCCTGACCCTCACCCGTCCCCTAATCCTAACCCGTACGCTAACACTACCCCGCGCCCTAACACGCACGCTCCCCCTAAAGCGTTGCCGTACCCTCACCTGGACCCTAAACCGTCCCCGTCCCCTAACCCTAACCCTAGCCCGAATCCTAACCCTAACACTTCCCCGAAGCCTGACCCTCACCCGTCCCCTAATCCTAACCCGTACGCTAACACTAACCCGCGCCCTCACACGCACGCTCCCCCTAAAGCATTGCCATACCCTCACCTGGACCTTAAACCGTCCCCGTCCCCTAACCCTAACCCTAGCCCGAACCCTAACCCTAACCCTTCCCCGAAGCCTGACCCTCACCCGTCCCCTAATCCTAACCCGTACACTAACACTAACCCGCGCCCTCACACGCACGCTCCCCCTAAAGCGTTGCCGTACCCTCACCTGGACCCTAAACCGTCCCCGTCCCCTAACCCTAACCCTAGCCCGAACCCTAACCCTAACACTTCCCCGAAGCCTGACCCTCACCCGTCCCCTAATCCTAACCCGTACGCTAACACTAACCCGCGCCCTCACACGCACGCTCCCCCTAAAGCGTTGCCGTACCCTCACCTGGACCCTAAACCGTCCCCGTCCCCTAACCCTAACCCTAGCCCGAACCCTAACCCTAACACTTCCCCGAAGCCTGACCCTCACCCGTCCCCTAATCCTAACCCGTACACTAACACTAACCGGCGCCCTCACACGCACGCTCCCCCTAAAGCGTTGCCGTACCCTCACCTGGACCCTAAACCGTCCCCGTCCCCTAACCCTAACCCTAGCCCGAACCCTAACCCTAACCCTTCCCCGAAGCCTGACCCTCACCCGTCCCCTAATACTAACCCGTACGCTAACACTAACCCGCGCCCTCACACGCACGCTCCCCCTAAAGCGTTGCCGTACCCTCACCTGGACCCTAAACCGTCCCCGTCCCCTAACCCTAACCCTAGCCCGAACCCTAACCCTAACCCTTCCCCGAAGCCTGACCCTCACCCGTCCCCTAATCCTAACCCGTACGCTAACACTAACCCGCAACCTCACACGCATGCTCCACCTAAAGCGTTGCCGTACCCTCACCTGGACCCTAAACTGTCCACGTCCCCTAACCCTAACCCTAGCCCAAACCCTAACCCTAACCCTTCCCCGAAGCCTGACCCTCACCCATCCACTAATCCTAACCCGTACACTAACACTAACCCGCGCCCTCACACGCACGCTCCCCCTAAAGCGTTGCCGTACCCTCACCTGGACCCTAAACCGTCCCCGCCCCTTAACCCTAACCCTAGCCCGAACCCTAACCCTAACCCTTCCCCGAAGCCTGACCCTCACCCGTCCCCTAATCCTAACCCGTACGCTAACACTACCCCGCGCCCTCACACGCACGCTCCCCCTAAAGCATTGCCGTACCCTCACCTGGACCCTAAACCGTCCCCGTCACCTAACCCTAACCCTAGCCCGAACCCTAACCCTAACCCTTCCCCGAAGCATGACCCTCAACCGTCCCTTAATCCTAACCCGTTCCCTAACACTAACCCGCACCCTCACATGCACGCTCCCCCTAAAGCGTTGCCGTACCCTTACCTGGACCCTAAACCGTCCCCGTCCCCGTCCCCTAACCCTAACCCTAGCCCGAACCCTAACCGTAACCCTTCCCCGAAGCCTGACCCTCACCCGTCCCCTAATCCTAACCCGTACGCTAACACTAACCCGCGACCTCACACGCACGCTCCCCCTAAAGCGTTGCCGTACCCTCACCTGGACCCTAAACCGTCCCCGTCACCTAACCCTAACCCTAGCCCGAACCCTAACCCTAACCCTTCCCCGAAGCCTGACCCTCACCCGTCCCGTAATCCTAACCCGTACGCTAACACTAACCCACGCCCTCACACGCACACTCCCCCTAAAGCGTTGCCGTACCCTCACCTGGACCCTAAACCGTCCCCGTCCCCTAACCCTAACCCTAGCCCGAACCCTAACCCTAACCCTTCCCCGAAGCCTGACCCTCACCCGTCCCCTAATCCTAACCCGTACGCTAACACTAACCCGCGCCCTCACACGCACGCTCCCCCTAAAGCGTTGCCGTACCCTCACCTGGACCCTAAACCGTCCCCGTCCCCTAACCCTAACCCTAGCCCGAACCCTAACCCTAACCCTTCCCCGAAGCCTGACCCTCACCCGTCCCCTAATCCTAACCCGTACGCTAACACTAACCTGCGCCCTCACACGCACGCTCCCCCTAAAGCGTTGCCGTACCCTCACATGGACCCTAAACCGTCCCCGTCCCCTAACCCTAACCCTAGCCCGAACCCTAACCCTAACCCTTCCCCGAAGCCTGACCCTCACCCGTCCCCTAATCCTAACCCGTACGCTAACACTAACCCGCGCCCTCACACGCACGCTCCCCCTAAAGCGTTGCCGTACCCTCACATGGACCCTAAACCGTCCCCATCCCCTAACCCTAACCCTAGCCCGAACCCTAACCCTAACCCTTCCCCGAAGCCTGACCCTCACCCGTCCCCTAATCCTAACCCGTACGCTAACACTAACCCGCGCCCTCACACGCACGCTCCCCGTAAAGCGTTGCCGTACCCTCACCTGGACCCTAAACCGTCCCCATCCCCTAACCCTAACCCTAGCCCGAACCCTAACCCTAACACTTCCACGAAGCCTGACCCTCACCCGTCCCCTAATCCTAACCCGTACGCTAACACTAACCCGCGCCCTCACACGCACGCTCCCCCTAAAGCGTTGCCGTACCCTCACCTGGACCCTAAACCGTCCCCGTCCCCTAACCCTAACCCTAGCCCGAACCCTAACCCTAACCCTTCCCCGAAGCCTGACCCTCACCCGTCCCCTAATCCTAACCCGTACGCTAACACTAACCCGCGCCCTCACACGCACGCTCCCCCTAAAGCGTTGCCGTACCCTCACCTGGACCCTAAACCGTCCCCGTCCCCTAACCCTAACCCTAGCCCGAACCCTAACCCTAACACTTCCCCGAAGCCTGACCCTCACCCGTCCCCTAATCCTAACCCGTACGCTAACACTAACCCGCGCCCTCACACGCATGCTCCACCTAAAGCGTTGCCGTACCCTCACCTGGACCCTAAACCGTCCACGTCCCCTAACCCTAACCCTAGCCCAAACCCTAACCCTAACCCTTCCCCGAAGCCTGACCCTCACCCATCCACTAATCCTAACCCGTACACTAACACTAACCCGCGCCCTCACACGCACGCTCCCCCTAAAGCGTTGCCGTACCCTCACCTGGACCCTAAACCGTCCCCGCCCCTTAACCCTAACCCTAGCCCGAACCCTAACCCTAACCCTTCCCCGAAGCCTGACCCTCACCCGTCCCCTAATCCTAACCCGTACGCTAACACTACCCCGCGCCCTCACACGCACGCTCCCCCTAAAGCGTTGCCGTACCCTCACCTGGACCCTAAACCGTCCCCGTCACCTAACCCTAACCCTAGCCCGAACCCTAACCCTAACCCTTCCCCGAAGCATGACCCTCAACCGTCCCTTAATCCTAATCCGTACCCTAACACTAACCCGCACCCTCACATGCACGCTCCCCCTAAAGCGTTGCCGTACCCTTACCTGGACCCTAAACCGTCCCCGTCCCCGTCCCCTAACCCTAACCCTAGCCCGAACCCTAACCGTAACCCTTCCCCGAAGCCTGACCCTCACCCGTCCCCTAATCCTAACCCGTACGCTAACACTAACCCTCGACCTCACACGCACGCTCCCCCTAAAGCGTTGCCGTACCCTCACCTGGACCCTAAACCGTCCCCGTCCCCTAACCCTAACCCTAGCCCGAACCCTAACCCTAACCCTTCCCCGAAGCCTCACCCTCACCCGTCCCCAATCCTAACCCGTACGCTAACACTAACCCGCGCCCTCACACGCACGCTCCCCCTAAAGCGTTGCCGTACCCTCACCTGGACCCTAAACCGTCCCCATCCCCTAACCCTAACCCTAGCCCGAACCCTAACCCTAACCCTTCCCCGAAGCCTGACCCTCACCCGTCCCCTAATCCTAACCCGTACACTAACACTAACCCGCGCCCTCACACGCACGCTCCCCGTAAAGCGTTGCCGTACCCTCACCTGGACCCTAAACCGTCCCCATCCCCTAACCCTAACCCTAGCCCGAACCCTAACCCTAACCCTTCCCCGAAGCCTGACCCTCACCCGTCCCCTAATCCTAACCCGTACGCTAACACTAACCCGCGCCCTCACACGCACGCTCCCCCTAAAGCGTTGCCGTACCCTCACCTGGACCCTAAACCGTCCCCGTCCCCTAACCCTAACCCTAGCCCGAACCCTAACCCTAACCCTTCCCCGAAGCCTGACCCTCACCCGTCCCCTAATCCTAACCCGTACGTTAACACTAACCCGCGCCCTCACACGCACGCTCCCCCTAAAGCGTTGCCGTACCCTCACCTGGACCCTAAACCGTCCCCGTCCCCTAACCCTAACCCTAGCCCGAACCCTAACCCTAACCCTTCCCCGAAGCCTGACCCTCACCCGTCCCCTAATCCTAACCCGTACGCTAACAGTAACCCGCGCCCTCACACGCACGCTCCCCCTAAAGCGTTGCCGTACCCTCACCTGGACCCTAAACCGTCCCCGTCCCCTAACACTAACCCTAGCCCGAACCCTAACCCTAACACTTCCCCGAAGCCTGACCCTCACCCGTCCCCTAATCCTAACCCGTACGCTAACACTAACCCGCGCCCTCACACGCACGCTCCACATAAAGCGTTGCCATACCCTCACCTGGACCCTAAACCGTTCCCGTCCCCTAACCCTAACCCTAGCCCGAACCCTAACCCTAACCCTTCCCCGAAGCCTTACCCTCAACCGTCCCCTAATCCTAACCCGTACCCTAACACTGATCCGCGCCCTCACACGCACGCTCCCCCTAAAGCGTTGCCGTACCCTCACATGGTCCCTAAACAGTCCCCGTCCCCTAACCCTAACCCTAGCCCGAACCCTAACCCTAACCCTTCCCCGAAGCCTGACCCTCACCCGTCCCCTAATCCTAACCCGTACGTTAACACTAACCCGCGCCCTCACACGCACGCTCCCCCTAAAGCGTTGCCGTACCCTCACCTGGACCCTAAACCGTCCCCGTCCCCTAACCCTAACTCTAGCCCGAACCCTAACCCTAACCCTTCCCCGAAGCCTGACCCTCACCCGTCCCCTAATCCTAACCCGTACGCTAACACTAACCCGCGCCCTCACACGCACGCTCCCCCTAAAGCGTTGCCGTACCCTCACCTGGACCCTAAACCGTCCCCGTCCCCTAACCATAACCCTAGACCGAACCCTAACCCTAACCCTTCCCCGAAGCCTGACCCTCACCCGTCCCCTAATCCTAACCTGTACACTAACACTAAACCGCGCCCTCACACGCACGCTCCCCCTAAAGCGTTGCCGTACCCTCACCTGGACCCTAAACCGTCCCCGTCCCCTAACCCTAACCCTAGCCCGAACCCTAACCCTAACCCTTCCCCGAAGCCTGACCCTCACCCGTCCCGTAATCCTCACCCGTACGTTAACACTAACCCGCGCCCTCACACGCACGCTCCCCCTAAAGCGTTGCCGTACCCTCACCTGGACCCGAAACCGTCCCCGTCCCCTAACCCTAACCCTAGCCCGAACCCTAACCCTAACCCTTCCCCGAAGCCTGACCCTCACCCGTCCCCTAATCCTAACCCGTACGCTAACACTAACCCGCGCCCTCACACGCACGCTCCCCCTAAAGCGTTGCCGTACCCTCACCTGGACCCTAAACCGTCCCCGTCCCCTAACCCTAACCCTAGCCCGAACCCTAACCCTAACCCTTCCCCGAAGCCTGACCCTCACCCGTCCCCTAATCCTAACCCGTACGCTAACACTAACCCGCGCCCTCACACGCACGCTCCCCCTAAAGCGTTGCCGTACCCTCACCTGGACCCTAAACCATCCCCGTCCCCAACCCTAACCCTAGCCCGAACCCTAACCCTAACCCTTCCCCGAAGCCTCACCCTCACCCATCCCCTAATCCTAACCCGTACGCTAACACTAACCCGCGCCCTCACACGCACGCTCCCCCTAAAGCGTTGCCGTACCCTCACCTGGACTCTAAACCGTCCCCGTCCCCTAACCCTAACCCTAGCCCGAACCCTAAACCTAACCCTTCCCCGAAGCCTGACCCTCACCCGTCCCCTAATCCTAACCCATACCCTAACACTAACCCGCGCCCTCACACGCACGCTCCCCGTAAAGCGTTGCCGTACCCTCACCTGGACCCTAAACCGTCCCCATCCCCTAACCCTAACCCTAGCCCGAACCCTAACCCTAACCCTTCCCCGAAGCCTGACCCTCACCCGTCCCCTAATCCTAACCCGTACGCTAACACTAACCCGCGCCCTCACACGCACGCTCCCCCTAAAGCGTTGCCGTACCCTCACCTGGACCCTAAACCGTCCCCGTCCCCTAACCCTAACCCTAGCCCGAACCCTAACCCTAACCCTTCCCCGAAGCCTGACCCTCACCCGTCCCCTAATCCTAACCCGTACGTTAACACTAACCCGCGCCCTCACACGCACGCTCCCCCTAAAGCGTTGCCGTACCCTCACCTGGACCCTAAACCGTCCCCGTCCCCTAACCCTAACCCTAGCCCGAACCCTAACCCTAACCCTTCCCCGAAGCCTGACCCTCACCCGTCCCCTAATCCTAACCCGTACGCTAACAGTAACCCGCGCCCTCACACGCACGCTCCCCCTAAAGCGTTGCCGTACCCTCACCTGGACCCTAAACCGTCCCCGTCCCCTAACACTAACCCTAGCCCGAACCCTAACCCTAACACTTCCCCGAAGCCTGACCCTCACCCGTCCCCTAATCCTAACCCGTACGCTAACACTAACCCGCGCCCTCACACGCACGCTCCACATAAAGCGTTGCCATACCCTCACCTGGACCCTAAACCGTTCCCGTCCCCTAACCCTAACCCTAGCCCGAACCCTAACCCTAACCCTTCCCCGAAGCCTTACCCTCAACCGTCCCCTAATCCTAACCCGTACCCTAACACTGATCCGCGCCCTCACACGCACGCTCCCCCTAAAGCGTTGCCGTACCCTCACATGGTCCCTAAACAGTCCCCGTCCCCTAACCCTAACCCTAGCCCGAACCCTAACCCTAACCCTTCCCCGAAGCCTGACCCTCACCCGTCCCCTAATCCTAACCCGTACGTTAACACTAACCCGCGCCCTCACACGCACGCTCCCCCTAAAGCGTTGCCGTACCCTCACCTGGACCCTAAACCGTCCCCGTCCCCTAACCCTAACTCTAGCCCGAACCCTAACCCTAACCCTTCCCCGAAGCCTGACCCTCACCCGTCCCCTAATCCTAACCCGTACGCTAACACTAACCCGCGCCCTCACACGCACGCTCCCCCTAAAGCGTTGCCGTACCCTCACCTGGACCCTAAACCGTCCCCGTCCCCTAACCATAACCCTAGACCGAACCCTAACCCTAACCCTTCCCCGAAGCCTGACCCTCACCCGTCCCCTAATCCTAACCTGTACACTAACACTAAACCGCGCCCTCACACGCACGCTCCCCCTAAAGCGTTGCCGTACCCTCACCTGGACCCTAAACCGTCCCCGTCCCCTAACCCTAACCCTAGCCCGAACCCTAACCCTAACCCTTCCCCGAAGCCTGACCCTCACCCGTCCCGTAATCCTCACCCGTACGTTAACACTAACCCGCGCCCTCACACGCACGCTCCCCCTAAAGCGTTGCCGTACCCTCACCTGGACCCGAAACCGTCCCCGTCCCCTAACCCTAACCCTAGCCCGAACCCTAACCCTAACCCTTCCCCGAAGCCTGACCCTCACCCGTCCCCTAATCCTAACCCGTACGCTAACACTAACCCGCGCCCTCACACGCACGCTCCCCCTAAAGCGTTGCCGTACCCTCACCTGGACCCTAAACCGTCCCCGTCCCCTAACCCTAACCCTAGCCCGAACCCTAACCCTAACCCTTCCCCGAAGCCTGACCCTCACCCGTCCCCTAATCCTAACCCGTACGCTAACACTAACCCGCGCCCTCACACGCACGCTCCCCCTAAAGCGTTGCCGTACCCTCACCTGGACCCTAAACCGTCCCCGTCCCCAACCCTAACCCTAGCCCGAACCCTAACCCTAACCCTTCCCCGAAGCCTGACCCTCACCCATCCCCTAATCCTAACCCGTACGCTAACACTAACCCGCGCCCTCACACGCACGCTCCCCCTAAAGCGTTGCCGTACCCTCACCTGGACTCTAAACCGTCCCCGTCCCCTAACCCTAACCCTAGCCCGAACCCTAAACCTAACCCTTCCCCGAAGCCTGACCCTCACCCGTCCCCTAATCCTAACCCATACCCTAACACTAACCCGCGCCCTCACACGCACGCTCCCCCTAAAGCGTTGCCGTACCCTCACCTGGACCCTAAACCGTCCCCGTCCCCTAACTCTAACCCTAGCCCGAACCCTAACCCTAACACTTCCCCGAAGCCTGACCCTCACCCGTCCCCTAATCCTAACCCGTACGCTAACACTAACCCGTGCCCTCACACGCACGCTCCCCCAAAAGCGTTGCCGTACCCTCACCTGGACCCTAAACCGTCCCCGTCCCCTAACCCTAACCCTAGCCCTAACCCTAACCCTAACCCTTCCCCGAAGCCTGACCCTCACCCGTCCGCTAATCCTAACCCGTACTCTAACACTAACCCGCGCCCTCACACGCACGCTCCCCCTAAAGCGTTGCCGTACCCTCACCTGGACCCTAAACCGTCCCCGTCACCTAACCCTAACCCTAGCCCGAACCCTAACCCTAACCCTTCCCCGAAGCATGACCCTCAACCGTCCCTTAATCCTAACCCGTACCCTAACACTAACCCGCACCCTCACATGCACGCTCCCCCTAAAGCGTTGCCGTACCCTTACCTGGACCCTAAACCGTCCCCGTCCCCGTCCCCTAACCCTAACCCTAGCCCGAACCCTAACCGTAACCCTTCCCCGAAGCCTGACTCTCACCTGTCCCCTAATCCTAACCCGTACGCTAACACTAACCTGCGCCCTCACACGCACGCTCCACATAAAGCGTTGCCATACCCTCACCTGGACCCTAAACCGTTCCCGTCCCCTAACCCTAACCCTAGCCCGAACCCTAACCCTAACCCTTCCCCGAAGCCTGACCCTCAACCGTCCCCTAATCCTAACCCGTAGGCTAACACTGATCCGCACCCTCACACGCACGCTCCCCCTAAAGCGTTGCCGTACCCTCACCTGGTCCCTAAACCGTCCCCGTTCCCTAACCCTAACCCTAGCCCGAACCCTAACCCTAACCCTTCCCCGAAGCCTGACCCTCCCCCGTCCCCTAATCCTAACCCGTACGCTAACACTAACCCGCGCCCTCACACGCACGCTCCCCCTAAAGCGTTGCCGTACCCTCACCTGGACCCTAAACCGTCCCCGTCCCCTAACCCTAACCCTAGCCCGAACCCTAACCCTTCCCCGAAGCCTGACCCTCACCCGTCCCCTAATCCTAACCCGTACGCTAACACTAACCCGCGCCCTCACACGCACGCTCCCCCTAAAGCGTTGCCGTACCCTCACCTGGACCCTAAACCGTCCCCGTCCCCTAACCCTAACCCTAGCCCGAACCCTAACCCTAACCCTTCCCCGAAGCCTGACCCTCACCCGTCCCCTAATCCTAACCTGTACGCTAACACTAAACCGCGCCCTCACACGCACGCTCCCCCTAAAGCGTTGCCGTACCCTCACCTGGACCCTAAACCGTCCCCGTCCCCTAACCCTAACCCTAGCCCGAACCCTAACCCTAACACTTCCCCGAAGCCTGACCCTCACCCGTCCCGTAATCCTCACCCGTACGCTAACACTAACCCGCGCCCTCACACGCACGCTCCCCCTAAAGCGTTGCCGTACCCTCACCTGGACCCGAAACCGTCCCCGTCCCCTAACCCTAACCCTAGCCCGAACCCTAACCCTAACCCTTCCCCGAAGCCTGACCCTCACCCGTCCCCTAATCCTAACCCGTACGCTAACACTAACCCGCGCCCTCACACGCACGCTCCCCCTAAAGCGTTGCCGTACCCTCACCTGGACCCTAAACCGTCCCCGTCCCCTAACCCTAACCCTAGCCCGAACCCTAACCCTAACCCTTCCCCGAAGCCTGACCCTCACCCGTCCCCTAATCCTAACCCGTACGCTAACACTAACCCGCGCCCTCACACGCACGCTCCCCCTAAAGCGTTGCCGTACCCTCACCTGGACCCTAAACCGTCCCCGTCCCCTAACCCTAACCCTAGTCCGAACCCTAAACCTAACCCTTCCCCGAAGCCTGACCCTCACCCGTCCCCTAATCCTAACCCATACCCTAACACTAACCCGCGCCCTCACACGCACGCTCCCCCTAAAGCGTTGCCGTACCCTCACCTGGACCCTAAACCGTCCCCGTCCCCTAACTCTAACCCTAGCCCGAACCCTAACCCTAACACTTCCCCGAAGCCTGACCCTCACCCGTCCCCTAATCCTAACCCGTACGCTAACACTAACCCGCGCCCTCACACGCACGCTCCCCCTAAAGCGTTGCCGTACCCTCACCTGGACCCTAAACCGTCCCCGTCCCCTAACCCTAACCCTAGCCCGAACCCTAACCCTAACCCTTCCCCGAAGCCTGACCCTCACCCGTCCCCTAATCCTAACCCGTACGCTAACACTAACCCGCGCCCTCACACGCACGCTCCCCCTAAAGCGTTGCCGTACCCTCACCTGGACCCTAAACCGTCCCCGTCCCCTAACCCTAACCCTAGCCCGAACCCTAACCCTAACCCTTCCCCGAAGCCTGACCCTCACCCGTCCCCTAATCCTAACCCGTACGCTAACACTAACCCGCGCCCTCACACGCACGCTCCCCCTAAAGCGTTGCCGTACCCTCACCTGGACCCTAAACCGTCCCCGTCCCCTAACCCTAACCCTAGCCCGAACCCTAACCCTAACCCTTCCCCGAAGCCTGACCCTCACCCGTCCCCTAATCCTAACCTGTACGCTAACACTAAACCGCGCCCTCACACGCACGCTCCCCCTAAAGCGTTGCCGTACCCTCACCTGGACCCTAAACCGTCCCCGTCCCCTAACCCTAACCCTAGCCCGAACCCTAACCCTAACCCTTCCCCGAAGCCTGACCCTCACCCGTCCCGTAATCCTCACCCGTACGCTAACACTAACCCGCGCCCTCACACGCACGCTCCCCCTAAAGCGTTGCCGTACCCTCACCTGGACCCGAAACCGTCCCCGTCCCCTAACCCTAACCCTAGCCCGAACCCTAACCCTAACCCTTCCCCGAAGCCTGACCCTCACCCGTCCCCTAATCCTAACCCGTACGCTAACACTAACCCGCGCCCTCACACGCACGCTCCCCCTAAAGCGTTGCCGTACCCTCACCTGGACCCTAAACCGTCCCCGTCCCCTAACCCTAACCCTAGCCCGAACCCTAACCCTAACCCTTCCCCGAAGCCTGACCCTCACCCGTCCCCTAATCCTAACCCGTACGCTAACACTAACCCGCGCCCTCACACGCACGCTCCCCCTAAAGCGTTGCCGTACCCTCACCTGGACCCTAAACCGTCCCCGTCCCCTAACCCTAACCCTAGCCCGAACCCTAACCCTAACCCTTCCCCGAAGCCTGACCCTCACCCGTCCCCTAATCCTAACCCGTACGCTAACCCTAACCCGCGCCCTCACACGCACGCTCCCCCTAAAGCGTTGCCGTACCCTCACCTGGACCCTAAACCGTCCCCGTCCCCTAACCCTAACCCTAGCCCGAACCCTAACCCTAACCCTTCCCCGAAGCCTGACCCTCACCCGTCCCCTAATCCTAACCCGTACGCTAACACTAACCCGCGCCCTCACACGCACGCTCCCCCTAAAGCGTTGCCGTACCCTCACCTGGACCCTAAACCATCCCCGTCCCCTAACCCTAACCCTAGCCCGAACCCTAACCCTAACCCTTCCCCGAAGCCTGACCCTCACCCATCCCCTAGTCCTAACCCGTACGCTAACACTAACCTGCGCCCTCACACGCACGCTCCCCCTAAAGCGTTGCCGTACCCTCACCTGGACCCTAAACCGTCCCCGTCCCCTAACCCTAACCCTAGTCCGAACCCTAAACCTAACCCTTCCCCGAAGCCTGACCCTCACCCGTCCCCTAATCCTAACCCATACCCTAACACTAACCCGCGCCCTCACACGCACGCTCCCCCTAAAGCGTTGCCGTACCCTCACCTGGACCCTAAACCGTCCCCGTCCCCTAACTCTAACCCTAGCCCGAACCCTAACCCTAACACTTCCCCGAAGCCTGACCCTCACCCGTCCCCTAATCCTAACCCGTACGCTAACACTAACCCGCGCCCTCACACGCACGCTCCCCCTAAAGCGTTGCCGTACCCTCACCTGGACCCTAAACCGTCCCCGTCCCCTAACCCTAACCCTAGCCCGAACCCTAACCCTAACCCTTCCCCGAAGCCTGACCCTCACCCGTCCCCTAATCCTAACCCGTACGCTAACACTAACCCGCGCCCTCACACGCACGCTCCCCCTAAAGCGTTGCCGTACCCTCACCTGGACCCTAAACCGTCCCCGTCCCCTAACCCTAACCCTAGCCCGAACCCTAACCCTAACCCTTCCCCGAAGCCTGACCCTCACCCGTCCCCTAATCCTAACCCGTACGCTAACACTAACCCGCGCCCTCACACGCACGCTCCCCCTAAAGCGTTGCCGTACCCTCACCTGGACCCTAAACCGTCCCCGTCCCCTAACCCTAACCCTAGCCCGAACCCTAACCCTAACCCTTCCCCGAAGCCTGACCCTCACCCGTCCCCTAATCCTAACCTGTACGCTAACACTAAACCGCGCCCTCACACGCACGCTCCCCCTAAAGCGTTGCCGTACCCTCACCTGGACCCTAAACCGTCCCCGTCCCCTAACCCTAACCCTAGCCCGAACCCTAACCCTAACCCTTCCCCGAAGCCTGACCCTCACCCGTCCCGTAATCCTCACCCGTACGCTAACACTAACACGCGCCCTCACACGCACGCTCCCCCTAAAGCGTTGCCGTACCCTCACCTGGACCCGAAACCGTCCCCGTCCCCTAACCCTAACCCTAGCCCGAACCCTAACCCTAACCCTTCCCCGAAGCCTGACCCTCACCCGTCCCCTAATCCTAACCCGTACGCTAACACTAACCCGCGCCCTCACACGCACGCTCCCCCTAAAGCGTTGCCGTACCCTCACCTGGACCCTAAACCGTCCCTGTCCCCTAACCCTAACCCTAGCCCGAACCCTAACCCTAACCCTTCCCCGAAGCCTGACCCTCACCCGTCCCCTAATCCTAACCCGTACGCTAACACTAACCCGCGCCCTCACACGCACGCTCCCCCTAAAGCGTTGCCGTACCCTCACCTGGACCCTAAACCGTCCCCGTCCCCTAACCCTAACCCTAGCCCGAACCCTAACACTAACCCTTCCCCGAAGCCTGACCCTCACCCGTCCCCTAATCCTAACCCGTACGCTAACCCTACCCCACGCCCTCACACGCACGCTCCCCCTAAAGCGTTGCCGTACCCTCACCTGGACCCTAAACCGTCCACGTCCCCTAACCCTAACCCTAGCCCGAACCCTAACCCAAACCCTTCCCCGAAGCCTGACCCTCACCCATCCACTAATCCTAACCCGTACGCTAACACTAACCCGCGCCCTCACACGCACGCTCCCCTTAAAGCGTTGCCGTACCCTCACCTGGACCCTAAACCATCCCCGTCCCCTAACCCAAACCCTAGCCCGAACCCTAACCCTAACCCTTCCCCGAAGCCTGACCCTCACCCATCCCCTAATCCTAACCCGTACGCTAACACTAACCCGCGCCCTCACACGCACGCTCCCCCTAAAGCGTTGCCGTACCCTCACCTGGACCCTAAACCGTCCCCGTCCCCTAACCCTAACCCTAGCCCGAACCCTAAACCTAACCCTTCCCCGAAGCCTGACCCTCACCCGTCCCCTAATCCTAACACATACCCTAACACTAACCCGCGCCCTCACACGCACGCTCCCCCTAAAGCGTTGCCGTACCCTCACCTGGACCCTAAACCGTCCCCGTCCCCTAACCCTAACCCTAGCCCGTACCCTAACCCTAACCCTTCCCCGAAACCTGACCCTCACCCGTCCCCTAATCCTAACCCGTACGCTAACACTAACCCGCGCCCTCACACGCACGCTCCACATAAAGCGTTGCCATACCCTCACCTGGACCCTAAACCGTTCCCGTCCCCTAACCCTAACCCTAGCCCGAACCCTAACCCTAACCCTTCCCCGAAGCCTGACCCTCAACCATCCCCTATTCCTAACACGTAGGCTAACACTGATCCGCGCCCTCACACGCACGCTCCCCCTAAAGCGTTGCCGTACCCTCACCTGGACCCTAAACCGTCCCCGTCCCCTAACCCTAACCCTAGCCCGAACCCTAACCCTAACCCTTCCCCGAAGCCTGACCCTCACCCGTCCCCTAATCCTAACCTGTACGCTAACACTAAACCGCGCCCTCACACGCACGCTCCCCCTAAAGCATTGCCGTACCCTCACCTGGACCCTAAACCGTCCCCGTCCCCTAACCCTAACCCTAGCCTGAACCCTAACCCTAACCCTTCCCCGAAGCCTGACCCTCACCCGTCCCGTAATCCTCACCCGTACGCTAACACTAACCCGCGCCCTCACACGCACGCTCCCCCTAAAGCGCTGCCGTACCCTCACCTGGACCCGAAACCGTCCCCGTCCCCTAACCCTAACCCTAGCCCGAACCCTAACACTAACCCTTCCCCGAAGCCTGACCCTCACCCGTCCCCTAATCCTAACCCGTACGCTAACACTAACCCGCGCCCTCACACGCACGCTCCCCCTAAAGCGTTGCCGTACCCTCACCTGGACCCTAAACCGTCCCCGTCCCCTAACCCTAACCCTAGCCCGAACCCTAACCCTAACCCTTCCCCGAAGCCTGACCCTCACCCGTCCCCTAATCCTAACCCGTACGCTAACACTAACCCGCGCCCTCACACGCACGCTCCCCCTAAAGCGTTGCCGTACCCTCACCTGGACCCTAAACCGTCCCCGTCCCCTAACCCTAACCCTAGCCCGAACCCTAACCCTAACCCTTCCCCGAAGCCTGACCCTCACCCGACCCCTAATCCTAACCCGTACGCTAACCGTAACCCGCGCCCTCACACGCACGCTCCCCCTAAAGCGTTGCCGTACCCTCACCTGGACCCTAAACCGTCCCCGTCCCCTAACCCTAACCCTAGCCCGAACCCTAACCCTAACCCTTCCCCGAAGCCTGACCCTCACCCGTCCCCTAATCCTAACCCGTACCCTAACACTAACCCGCGCCCTCACACGCACGCTCCCCCTAAAGCGTTGCCGTACCCTCACCTGGACCCTAAACCGTCCCCGTCCCCTAACCCTAACCCTAGCCCGAACCCTAACCCTAACCCTTCCCCGAAGCCTGACCCTCACCCGTCCCCTAATCCTAACCCATACCCTAACACTAACCCGCGCCCTCACACGCACGCTCCCCCTAAAGCGTTGCCGTACCCTCACCTGGACCCTAAACCGTCCCCGTCCCCGTTCCCTAACCCTAACCCTAGCCCGAACCCTAACCCTAACCCTTCCCCGAAGCCTGACCCTCACCCGTCCCCTAATCCTAACCCGTACGCTAACACTAACCCGCGCCCTCACACGCACGCTCCCCCTAAAGCGTTGCCGTACCCTCACCTGGACCCTAAACCGTCACCGTCCCATAACCCTAACCCTAGCCCGAACCCTAAACCTAACCCTTCCCCGAAGCCTGACCCTCACCCGTCCCCTAATCCTAACCCGTACCCTAACACTAACCCGCACCCTCACACGCACGCTCCCCCTAAAGCGTTGCCGTACCCTCACCTGGACCCTAAACCGTCCCCGTCCCCTAACTCTAACCCTAGCCCGAACCCTAACCCTAACACTTCCCCGAAGCCTGACCCTCACCCGTCCCCTAATCCTAACCCGTACGCTAACACTAACCCGCGCCCTCACACGCACGCTCCCCCTATAGGGTTGCCGTACCCTCACCTGGACCCTAAACCGTCCCCGTCCCCTAACCCTAACCCTAGCCCGAACCCTAACCCTAACCCTTCCCCGAAGCATGACCCTCAACCGTCCCTTAATCCTAACCCGTACCCTAACACTAACCCGCGCCCTCACACGCACGCTCCCCCTAAAGCGTTGCCGTACCCTCACCTGGACCCTAAACCGTCCCAGTCCCCGTCCCCTAACCCTAACCGTAGCCCGAACCCTAACGGTAACCCTTCCCCGAAGCCTGACCCTCACCCGTCCCCTAATCCTAACCCGTACGCTAACACTAACGCGCGACCTCACACGCACGCTCCCCCTAAAGGGTTGCCGTACCCTCACCTGGACCCTAAACCGTCCCCGTCCCCTAACCCTAACCCTAGCCCGAACCCTAACCCTAACCCTTCCCCGAAACCTGACCCTCAGCCGTCCCCTAATCCTAACCCGTACGCTAACACTAACCCGCGCCCTCAAACGCACGCTCCACATAAAGCGTTGCCATACCCTCACCTGGACCCTAAACCGTTCCCGTCCCCTAACCCTAACCCTAGCCCGAACCCTAACCCTAACCCTTCCCCGAAGCCTGACCCTCAACCGTCCCCTAATCCTAACCCGTAGGCTAACACTGATCCGCGCCCTCACACGCACGCTCCCCCTAAAGCGTTGCCGTACCCTCACCTGGTCCCTAAACCGTCCCCGTCCCCTAACCCTAACCCTAGCCCGAACCCTAACCCTAACCCTTCCCCGAAGCCTGACCCTCACCCGTCCCCTAATCCTAACCCGTACGCTAACACTAACCCGCGCCCTCACACGCACGCTCCCCCTAAAGCGTTGCCGTACCCTCACCTGGACCCTAAACCGTCCCCGTCCCCTAACCCTAACCCTAGCCCGAACCCTAACCCTAACCCTTCCCCGAAGCCTGACCCTCACCCGTCCCCTAATCCTAACCCGTACGCTAACACTAACCCGCGCCCTCACACGCACGCTCCCCCTAAAGCGTTGCCGTACCCTCACCTGGACCCTAAACCATCCCCGTCCCCTACCCTAACCCGAACCCTAACCCTAACCCTTCCCCGAAGCCTGACCCTCACCCGTCCCCTAATCCTAACCCGTACGCTAACACTAAACCGCGCCCTCACACGCACGCTCCCCCTAAAGCATTGCCGTACCCTCACCTGGACCCTAAACCGTCCCTGTCCCCTAACCCTAACCCTAGCCCGAACCCTAACCCTAACCCTTCCCCGAAGCCTGACCCTCACCCGTCCCGTAATCCTCACCCGTACGCTAACACTAACCCGCGCCCTCACACGCACGCTCCCCCTAAAGCGTTGCCGTACCCTCACCTGGACCCGAAACCGTCCCCGTCCCCTAACCCTAACCCTAGCCCGAACCCTAACCCTAACCCTTCCCCGAAGCCTGACCCTCACCCGTCCCTTAATCCTAACCCGTACGCTAACACTAACCCGCGCCCTCACACGCACGCTCCCCCTAAAGCGTTGCCGTACCCTCACCTGGACCCTAAACCGTCCCCGTCCCCTAACCCTAACCCTAGCCCGAACCCTAACCCTAACCCTTCCCCGAAGCCTGACCCTCACCCGTCCCCTAATCCTAACCCGTACGCTAACACTAACCCGCGCCCTCACACGCACGCTCCCCCTAAAGCGTTGCCATACCCTCACCTGGACCCTAAACCGTCCCCGTCCCCTAACCCTAACCCTAGCCCGAACCCTAACCCTAACCCTTCCCCGAAGCCTGACCCTCACCCGTCCCCTAATCCTCACCCGTACGCTAACCCTAACCCGCGCCCTCACACGCACGCTCCCCCTAAAGCGTTGCCGTACCCTCACCTGGACCCTAAACCGTCCCCGTCCCCTAACCCTAACCCTAGCCCGAACCCTAACCCTAACCCTTCCCCGAAGCCTGACCCTCACCCGTCCCCTAATCCTAACCCATACCCTAACACTAACCCGCGCCCTCACACGCACGCTCCCCCTAAAGCGTTGCCGTACCCTCACCTGGACCCTAAACCGTCCCCGTCCCCTAACCCTAACCCTAGCCCGAACCCTAACCCTAACCCTTCCCCGAAGCCTGACCCTCACCCGTCCCTTAATCCTAAGCCGTATGCTAACACTATCGTGCACCCTCACACGCACGCTCCCCCTAAAGCGTTGCCGTACCCTCACCTGGACCCTAAACCGTCCCCGTCCCCTAACCCTAACCCTAGCCCGAACCCTAACCCTAACCCTTCCCCGAAGCCTGACCCTCACCCGTCCCCTAATCCTAACCCGTACGCTAACACTAACCCGCACCCTCACACGCACTCGCCCCCTAAAGCGTTGCCGTACACTCACCTGGACCCTAAACCATCCCCGTCCCCTAACCCTAACCCTAGCCCGAACCCTAACCCTAACCCTTCCCCGAAGCCTGACCCTCACCCGTCCCCTAATCCTAACCCGTACGCTAACACTAACCCGCGCCCTCACACGCACGCTCCCCCTAAAGCGTTGCGTACCCTCACCTGGACCCTAAACCGTCCCCGTCCCCTAACCCTAACCCTAGCCCGAACCCTAAACCTAACCCTTCCCCGAAGCCTGACCCTCACCCGTCCCCTAATCCTAACCCGTACGCTAACACTAACCCGCGCCCTCACACGCATGCTCCCCCTAAAGCGTTGCCGTACCCTCACTTGGACCCTAAACCGTCCCCGTCCCCTAACTCTAACCCTAGCCCGAACCCTAACCCTAACACTTCCCCGAAGCCTGACCCTCACCCGTCCCCTAATCCTAACCCGTACGCTAACGCTAACCCGCGCCCTCACACGCACGCTCCCCCTAAAGCGTTGCCGTACCCTCACCTGGACCCTAAACCGTCCCCGTCCCCTAACCCTAACCCTAGCCCTAACCCTAACCCTAACCCTTCCCCGAAGCCTGACCCTCACCCGTCCCCTAATCCTAACCCGTACGCTAACGCTAACCCGCGCCCTCACACGCACGCTCCCCCTAAAGCGTTGCCGTACCCTCACCTGGACCCTAAACCGTCCCCGTCCCCAAACCCTAACCCTAGCCCGTACCCTAACCCTAACACTTCCCCGAAGCCTGACCCTCACCCGTCCCCTAATCCTAACCTGTACGCTAACACTAACCCGCGCCCTCACACGCACGCTCCCGCTAAAGTGTTGCCGTACCCTCACCTGGACCCTAAACCGTCCCCGTCCCCTAACCCTAACCCTAGCCCGAACCCTAACCCTAACCCTTCCCCGAAGCATGACCCTCAACCGTCCCTTAATCCTAACCCGTACCCTAACACTAACCCGCACCCTCACATGCACGCTCCCCCTAAAGCATTGCCGTACCCTTACCTGGACCCTAAACCGTCCCAGTCCCCGTCCCCTAACCCTAACCGTAGCCCGAACCCTAACCGTAACCCTTCCCCGAAGCCTGACCCTCACCCGTCCCCTAATCCTAACCCGTACGCTAACACTAACCCGCGCCCTCACACGCACGCTCCCCCTAAAGCGTTGCCGTACCCTCACCTGAACCCTAAACCGTCCCCGTCCCCTAACCCTAACCCTAGCCCGAACCCTAACCCTAACCCTTCCCCGAAGCCTGACCCTCACCCGTCCCCTAATCCTAACCTGTACGCTAACACTAAACCGCGCCCTCACACGCACGCTCCCCCTAAAGCATTGCCGTACCCTCACCTGGACCCTAAACCGTCCCCGTCCCCTAACCCTAACCCTAGCCTGAACCCTAACCCTAACCCTTCCCCGAAGCCTGACCCTCACCCGTCCCGTAATCCTCACCCGTACGCTAACACTAACCCGCGCCCTCACACGCACGCTCCCCCTAAAGCGCTGCCGTACCCTCACCTGGACCCGAAACCGTCCCCGTCCCCTAACCCTAACCCTAGCCCGAACCCTAACACTAACCCTTCCCCGAAGCCTGACCCTCACCCGTCCCCTAATCCTAACCCGTACGCTAACACTAACCCGCGCCCTCACACGCACGCTCCCCCTAAAGCGTTGCCGTACCCTCACCTGGACCCTAAACCGTCCCCGTCCCCTAACCCTAACCCTAGCCCGAACCCTAACCCTAACCCTTCCCCGAAGCCTGACCCTCACCCGTCCCCTAATCCTAACCCGTACGCTAACGCTAACCCGCGCCCTCACACGCACGCTCCCCCTAAAGCGTTGCCGTACCCTCACCTGGACCCTAAACCGTCCCCGTCCCCAAACCCTAACCCTAGCCCGTACCCTAACCCTAACACTTCCCCGAAGCCTGACCCTCACCCGTCCCCTAATCCTAACACGTACGCTAACACTAACCCGCGCCCTCACACGCACGCTCCCGCTAAAGTGTTGCCGTACCCTCACCTGGACCCTAAACCGTCCCCGTCCCCTAACCCTAACCCTAGCCCGAACCCTAACCCTAACCCTTCCCCGAAGCATGACCCTCAACCGTCCCTTAATCCTAACCCGTACCCTAACACTAACCCGCACCCTCACATGCACGCTCCCCCTAAAGCATTGCCGTACCCTTACCTGGACCCTAAACCGTCCCAGTCCCCGTCCCCTAACCCTAACCGTAGCCCGAACCCTAACCGTAACCCTTCCCCGAAGCCTGACCCTCACCCGTCCCCTAATCCTAACCCGTACGCTAACACTAACGCGCGACCTCACACGCACGCTCCCCCTAAGGGGTTGCCGTACCCTCACCTGGACCCTAAACCGTCCCCGTCCCCTAACCCTAACCCTAGCCCGAACCCTAACCCTAACCCTTCCCCGAAACCTGACCCTCAGCCGTCCCCTAATCCTAACCCGTACGCTAACACTAACCCGCCCCCTCACACGCATGCTCCACATAAAGCGTTGCCATACCCTCACCTGGACCCTAAACCGTTCCCGTCCCCTAACCCTAACCCTAGCCCGAACCCTAACCCTAACCCTTCCCTGAAGCCTGACCCTCAACCGTCCCCTAATCCTAACCCGTAGGCTAACACTGATCCGCGCCCTCACACGCACGCTCCCCCTAAAGCGTTGCCGTACCCTCACCTGGTCCCTAAACCGTCCCCGTCCCCTAACCCTAACCCTAGCCCGAACCCTAACCCTAACCCTTCCCCGAAGCCTGACCCTCACCCGTCCCCTAATCCTAACCCGTACGCTAACACTAACCCGCGCCCTCACACGCACGCTCCCCCTAAAGCGTTGCCGTACCCTCACCTGGACCCTAAACCGTCCCCGTCCCCTAACCCTAACCCTAGCCCGAACCCTAACCCTAACCCTTCCCCGAAGCCTGACCCTCACCCGTCCCCTAATCCTAACCCGTACGCTAACACTAACCCGCGCCCTCACACGCACGCTCCCCCTAAAGCGTTGCCGTACCCTCACCTGGACCCTAAACCGTCCCCGTCCACTACCCTAACCCGAACCCTAACCCTAACCCTTCCCCGAAGCCTGACCCTCACCCGTCCCCTAATCCTAACCCGTACGCTAACACTAAACCGCGCCCTCACACGCACACTCCCCCTAAAGCATTGCCGTACCCTCACCTGGACCCTAAACCGTCCCTGTCCCCTAACCCTAACCCTAGCCTGAACCCTAACCCTAACCCTTCCCCGAAGCCTGACCCTCACCCGTCCCCTAATCCTAACCCGTACGCTAACACTAACCCGCGCCCTCACACGCACGCTCCCCCTAAAGCGTTTTGTACCCTCACCTGGACCCTAAACCGTCCCCGTCCCCTAACCCTAACCCTAGCCCGAACCCTAACCCTAACCCTTCCCCGAAGCCTGACCCTCACCCGTCCCCTAATCCTAACCCGTACGCTAACACTAACCCGCGCCCTCACACGCACGCTCCCCCTAAAGCGTTGCCATACCCTCACCTGGACCCTAAACCGTCCCCGTCCCCTAACCCTAACCCTAGCCCGAACCCTAACCCTAACCCTTCCCCGAAGCCTGACCCTCACCCGTCCCCTAATCCTAACCCGTACGCTAACCCTAACCCGCGCCCTCACACGCACGCTCCCCCTAAAGCGTTGCCGTACCCTCACCTGGACCCTAAACCGTCCCCGTCCCCTAACCCTAACCCTAGCCCGAACCCTAACCCTAACCCTTCCCCGAAGCCTGACCCTCACCCGTCCCCTAATCCTAACCCATACCCTAACACTAACCCGCGCCCTCACACGCACGCTCCCCCTAAAGCGTTGCCGTACCCTCACCTGGACCCTAAACCGTCCCCGTCCCCTAACCCTAACCCTAGCCCGAACCCTAACCCTAACCCTTCCCCGAAGCCTGACCCTCACCCGTCCCTTAATCCTAAGCCGTATGCTAACACTATCGTGCGCCCTCACACGCACGCTCCCCCTAAAGCGTTGCCGTACCCTCACCTGGACCCTAAACCGTCCCCGTCCCCTAACCCTAACCCTAGCCCGAACCCTAACCCTAACCCTTCCCCGAAGCCTGACCCTCACCCGTCCCCTAATCCTAACCCGTACGCTAACACTAACCCGCACCCTCACACGCACGCTCCCCCTAAAGCATTGCCGTACCCTCACCTGGACCCTAAACCATCCCCGTCCCCTAACCCTAACCCTAGCCCGAACCCTAACCCTAACCCTTCCCCGAAGCCTGACCCTCACCCGTCCCCTAATCCTAACCCGTACGCTAACACTAACCCGCGCCCTCACACGCACGCTCCCCCTAAAGCGTTGCCGTACCCTCACCTGGACCCTAAACCGTCCCCGTCCCCTAACCCTAACCCTAGCCCGAACCCTAAACCTAACCCTTCCCCGAAGCCTGACCCTCACCCGTCCCCTAATCCTAACCCGTACGCTAACGCTAACCCGCGCCCTCACACGCACGCTCCCCCTAAAGCGTTGCCGTACCCTCACCTGGACCCTAAACCGTCCCCGTCCCCTAACCCTAACCCTAGCCCTAACCCTAACCCTAACCCTTCCCCGAAGCCTGACCCTCACCCGTCCCCTAATCCTAACCCATACGCTAACGCTAACCCGCGCCCTCACACGCACGCTCCCCCTAAAGCGTTGCCGTACCCTCACCTGGACCCTAAACCGTCCCCGTCCCCTAACCCTAACCCTAGCCCGAACCCTAACCCTAACACTTCCCCGAAGCCTGACCCTCACCCGTCCCCTAATCCTAACCCGTACGCTAACACTAACCCGCGCCCTCACACGCACGCTCCCCCTAAAGTGTTGCCGTACCCTCACCTGGACCCTAAACCGTCCCCGTCCCCTCACCCTAACCCTAGCCCGAACCCTAACCCTAACCCTTCCCCGAAGCCTGACCCTCACCCGTCCCCTAATCCTAACCCGTACGCTAACCCTAACCCGCGCCCTCACACGCACGCTCCCCCTAAAGCGTTGCCGTACCCTCACCTGGACCCTAAACCGTCCCCGTCCCCTAACCCTAACCCTAGCCCGAACCCTAACCCTAACACTTCCCCGAAGCCTGACCCTCACCCGTCCCCTAATCCTAACCCATACCCTAACACTAACCCGCGCCCTCACACGCACGCTCCCCCTAAAGCGTTGCCGTACCCTCACCTGGACCCTAAACCGTCCCCGTCCCCTAACCCTAACCCTAGCCCGAACCCTAACCCTAACCCTTCCCCGAAGCCTGACCCTCACCCGTCCCTTAATCCTAAGCCGTATGCTAACACTATCGTGCGCCCTCACACGCACGCTCCCCCTAAAGCGTTGCCGTACCCTCACCTGGACCCTAAACCGTCCCCGTCCCCTAACTCTAACCCTAGCCCGAACCCTAACCCTAACACTTCCCCGAAGCCTGACCCTCACCCGTCCCCTAATCCTAACCCGTACGCTAACGCTAACCCGCGCCCTCACACGCACGCTCCCCCTAAAGCGTTGCCGTACCCTCACCTGGACCCTAAACCGTCCCCGTCCCCTAACCCTAACCCTAGCCCTAACCCTAACCCTAACCCTTCCCCGAAGCCTGACCCTCACCCGTCCCCTAATCCTAACCCGTACGCTAACACTAACCCGCGCCCTCACACGCACGCTCCCCCTAAAGCATTGCCGTACCCTCACCTGGACCCTAAACCGTCCCCGTCCCCAAACCCTAACCCTAGCCCGAACCCTAACCCTAACACTTCCCCGAAGCCTGACCCTCACCCGTCCCCTAATCCTAACCTGTACGCTAACACTAACACGCGCCCTCACACGCACGCTCCCCCTAAAGTGTTGCCGTACCCTCACCTGGACCCTAAACCGTCCCCGTCCCCAAACCCTAACCCTAGCCCGAACCCTAACCCTAACACTTCCCCGAAGCCTGACCCTCACCCGTCCCCTAATCCTAACCCGTACGCTAACACTAACCCGCGCCCTCACACGCACGCTCCCCCTAAAGTGTTGCCGTACCCTCACCTGGACCCTAAACCGTCCCCGTCCCCTAACCCTAACCCTAGCCCGAACCCTAACCCTAACCCTTCCCTGAAGCCTGACCCTCAACCGTCCCCTAATCCTAACCCGTAGGCTAACACTGATCCGCGCCCTCACACGCACGCTCCCCCTAAAGCGTTGCCGTACCCTCACCTGGTCCCTAAACCGTCCCCGTCCCCGAACCCTAACCCTAACCCTTCCCCGAAGCCTGACCCTCACCCGTCCCCTAATCCTAACCCGTACGCTAACACTAACCCGCGCCCTCACACGCACGCTCCCCCTAAAGCGTTGCCGTACCCTCACCTGGACCCTAAACCGTCCCCGTCCCCTAACCCTAACCCTAGCCCGAACCCTAACCGTAACCCTTCCCCGAAGCCTGACCCTCACCCGTCCCCTAATCCTAACCCGTACGCTAACACTAACCCGCGCCCTCACACGCACGCTCCCCCTAAAGCGTTGCCGTACCCTCACCTGGACCCTAAACCGTCCCCGTCCCCTAACCCTAACCCGAACCCTAACCCTAACCCTTCCCCGAAGCCTGACCCTCACCCGTCCCATAATCCTAACCTGTACGCTAACACTAAACCGCGCCCTCACACGCACGCTCCCCCTAAAGCATTGCCGTACCCTCACCTGGACCCTAAACCGTCCCTGTCCCCTAACCCTAACCCTAGCCCGAACCCTAACCCTAACCCTTCCCCGAAGCCTGACCCTCACCCGTCCCGTAATCCTCACCCGTACGCTAACACTAACCCGCGCCCTCACACACACGCTCCCCCTAAAGCGTTGCCGTACCCTCACCTGGACCCGAAACCGTCCCCGTCCCCTAACCCTAACCCTAGCCCGAACCCTAAACCTAACTCTTCCCCGAAGCCTGACCCTCACCCGTCCCCTAATCCTAACCCATACCCTAACACTAACCCGCGCCCTCACACGCACGCTCCCCCTAAAGCGTTGCCGTACCCTCACCTGGACCCTAAACCGTCCCCGTCCCCTAACTCTAACCCTAGCCCGAACCCTAACCCTAACACTTCCCCGAAGCCTGACACTCACCCGTCCCCTAATCCTAACCCGTACGCTAACACTAACCCGCGCCCTCACACGCACGCTCCCCCTAAAGCGTTGCCGTACCCTCACCTGGACCCTAAACCGTCCCCGTCCCCTAACCCTAACCCTAGCCCGAACCCTAACCCTAACCCTTCCCCGAAGCCTGACCCTCACCCGTCCCCTAATCCTAACCCGTACGCTAACCCTAACCCGCGCCCTCACACGCACGCTCCCCCTACAGCGTTGCCGTACCCTCACCTGGACCCTAAACCGTCCCCGTCCCCTAACCCTAACCCTAGCCCGAACCCTAACCCTAACCCTTCCCCGAAGCCTGACCCTCACCCGTCCCCTAATCCTAACCCATACCCTAACACTAACCCGCGCCCTCACACGCACGCTCCCCCTAAAGCGTTGCCGTACCCTCACCTGGACCCTAAACCGTCCCCGTCCCCTAACCCTAACCCTAGCCCGAACCCTAACCCTAACCCTTCCCCGAAGCCTGACCCTCACCCGTCCCTTAATCCTAAGCCGTATGCTAACACTATCGTGCGCCCTCACATGCACGCTCCCCCTAAAGCGTTGCCGTACCCTCACCTGGACCCTAAACCGTCCCCGTCCCCTAACCCTAACCCTAGCCCGAACCCTAACCCTAACCCTTCCCCGAAGCCTGACCCTCACCCGTCCCCTAATCCTAACCCGTACGCTAACACTAACCCGCACCCTCACACGCACGCTCCCCCTAAAGCGTTGCCGTACCCTCACCTGGACCCTAAACCATCCCCGTCCCCTAACCCTAACCCTAGCCCGAACCCTAACCCTAACCCTTCCCCGAAGCCTGACCCTCACCCGTCCCCTAATCCTAACCCGTACGCTAACACTAACCCGCGCCCTCACACGCACGCTCCCCCTAAAGCGCTGCCGTACCCTCACCTGGACCCTAAACCGTCCCCGTCCCCTAACCCTAACCCTAGCCCGAACCCTAAACCTAACCCTTCCCCGAAGCCTGACCCTCACCCGTCCCCTAATCCTAACCCATACCCTAACACTAACCCGCGCCCTCACACGCACGCTCCCCCTAAAGCGTTGCCGTACCCTCACCTGGACCCTAAACCGTCCCCGTCCCCTAACTCTAACCCTAGCTTAACCCTAACCCTAACACTACCCCGAAGCCTGACCCTCACCCGTCCCCTAATCCTAACCCGTACGCTAACACTAACCCGCGCCCTCACACGCACGCTCCCCCTAAAGCGTTGCCGTACCCTCACCTGGACCCTAAACCGTCCCCGTCCCCTAAGCCTAACCCTAGCCCGAACCCTAAACCTAACCCTTCCCCGAAGCCTGACCCTCACCCGTCCCCTAATCCTAACCCATACCCTAACACTAACCCGCGCCCTCACACGCACGCTCCCCCTAAAGCGTTGCCGTACCCTCACCTGGACCCTAAACCGTCCCCGTCCCCTAACTCTAACCCTAGCCCGAACCCTAACCCTAACACTACCCCGAAGCCTGACCCTCACCCGTCCCCTAATCCTAACCCGTACGCTAACACTAACCCGGGCCCTCACACGCACGCTCCCCCTAAAGCGTTGCCGTACCCTCACCTGGACCCTAAACCGTCCCCGTCCCCTAACCCTAACCCTAGCCCGAACCCTAACCCTAACCCTTCCCCGAAGCCTGACCCTCACCCGTCCCCTAATGCTAACCCATACCCTAACACTAACCCGTGCCCTCACACGCACGCTCCCCCTAAAGCGTTGCCGTACCCTCACCTGGACCCTAAACCGTCCCCGTCCCCTAACCCTAACCCTAGCCCGAAACCTAACCCTAACCCTTCCCCGAAGCCTGACCCTCACCCGTCCCTTAATCCTAAGCCGTACGCTAACACTATCGCGCGCCCTCACACGCACGCTCTCCCTAAAGCGTTGCCGTACCCTCACCTGGACCCTAAACCGTCCCCGTCCCCTAACCCTAACCCTAGACTGAACCCTAACCCTAACCCTTCCCCGAAGCCTGACCCTCACCCGTCCCCTAATCCTAACCCGTACGCTAACACTAACCCGCGCCCTCACACGCACGCTCCCCCTAAAGCGTTGCCGTACCCTCACCTGGACCCTAAACCGTCCCCGTCCCCTAACCCTAACCCTAGCCCGAACCCTAACCCTAACCCTTCCCCGAAGCCTGACCCTCACCCGTCCCCTAATCCTAACCCGTACGCTAACACTAACCCGCGCCCTCACACGCACGCTCCCCCTAAAGCGTTGCCGTACCCTCACCTGGACCCTAAACCGTCCCCGTCCCCTAACCCTAACCCTAGCCCGAACCCTAACCCTAACCCTTCCCCGAAGCCTGACCCTCACCCGTCCCCTAATCCTAACCCGTACGCTAACACTAAACCGCGACCTGACACGCACGCTCCCCCTAAAGCGTTGCCGTACCCTCACCTGGACCCTAAACCGTCCTCGTCCCCTAACCCTAACCCTAGCCCGAACCCTAACCCTAACCCTTCCCCGAAGCCTGATCCTCACCCGTCCCCTAATCCTAACCCGTACGCTAACACTAACCCGCGCCCTCACACGCACGCTCCCCCTAAAGCGTTGCCGTACCCTCACCTGGACCCTAAACCGTCCCCGTCCCCTAACCCTAACCCTAGCCCGAACCCTAACCCTAACCCTTCCCCGAAGCCTGACCCTCACTCGTCCCCTAAACCTAACCCGTACGCTAACACTAACCCGCGCCCTCACACGCACGCTCCCCCTAAAGCGTTGTCGTACCCTCACCTGGACCCTAAACCGTCCCCATCCCCTAACCCTAACCCTAGCCCGAACCCTAACCCTAACCCTTCCCCGAAGCCTGACCCTCACCCGTCCCCTAATCCTAACCCGTACGCTAACACTAACCCGCGCCCTCACACGCACGTTCCCCCTAAAGCGTTGCCGTACCCTCACCTGGACCCTAAACCGTCCCCATCCCCTAACCCTAACCCTAGCCCGAACCCTAACCCTAACCCTTCCACGAAGCCTGACCCCCACCCGTCCCCTAATCCTAACCCGTACGCTAACACTAACCCGCGCCCTCACACGCACGCTCCCCCTAAAGCGTTGCCGTACCCTCACCTGGACCCTAAACCGTCCCCGTCCCCTAACCCTAACCCTAGCCCGAACCCTAACCCTAACCCTTCCCCGAAGCCTGACCCTCACCCGTCCCCTAATCCTAACCCGTACGCTAACACTAAACCGCGCCCTCACACGCACGCTCCCCCTAAAGCGTTGCCGTACCCTCACCTGGACCCTAAACCGTCCCCGTCCCCTAACCCTAACCCTAGCCCGAACCCTAACCCTAACCCTTCCCCGAAGCCTGACCCTCACCCGTCCCTTAATCCTAAGCCGTATGCTAACACTATCGTGCGCCCTCACACGCACGCTCCCCCTAAAGCGTTGCCGTACCCTCACCTGGACCCTAAACCGTCCCCGTCCCCTAACCCTAACCCTAGCCCGAACCCTAACACTAACCCTTCCCCGAAGCCTGACCCTCACCCGTCCCCTAATCCTAACCCGTACGCTAACACTAACCCGCACCCTCACACGCACGCTCCCCCTACAGCGTTGCCGTACCCTCACCTGGACCCTAAACCGTCCCCGTCCCCTAACCCTAACCCTAGCCCGAACCCTAACCCTAACCCTTCCCCGAAGCCTGACCCTCACCCGTCCCCTAATCCTAACCCATACCCTAACACTAACCCGCGCCCTCACACGCACGCTCCCCCTAAAGCGTTGCCGTACCCTCACCTGGACCCTAAACCGTCCCCGTCCCCTAACCCTAACCCTAGCCCGAACCCTAACCCTAACCCTTCCCCGAAGCCTGACCCTCACCCGTCCCTTAATCCTAAGCCGTATGCTAACACTATCGTGCGCCCTCACATGCACGCTCCCCCTAAAGCGTTGCCGTACCCTCACCTGGACCCTAAACCGTCCCCGTCCCCTAACCCTAACCCTAGCCCGAACCCTAACCCTAACCCTTCCCCGAAGCCTGACCCTCACCCGTCCCCTAATCCTAACCCGTACGCTAACACTAACCCGCACCCTCACACGCACGCTCCCCCTAAAGCGTTGCCGTACCCTCACCTGGACCCTAAACCATCCCCGTCCCCTAACCCTAACCCTAGCCCGAACCCTAACCCTAACCCTTCCCCGAAGCCTGACCCTCACCCGTCCCCTAATCCTAACCCGTACGCTAACACTAACCCGCGCCCTCACACGCACGCTCCCCCTAAAGCGCTGCCGTACCCTCACCTGGACCCTAAACCGTCCCCGTCCCCTAACCCTAACCCTAGCCCGAACCCTAAACCTAACCCTTCCCCGAAGCCTGACCCTCACCCGTCCCCTAATCCTAACCCATACCCTAACACTAACCCGCGCCCTCACACGCACGCTCCCCCTAAAGCGTTGCCGTACCCTCACCTGGACCCTAAACCGTCCCCGTCCCCTAACTCTAACCCTAGCCCGAACCCTAACCCTAACACTACCCCGAAGCCTGACCCTCACCCGTCCCCTAATCCTAACCCGTACGCTAACACTAACCCACGCCCTCACACGCACGCTCCCCCTAAAGCGTTGCCGTACCCTCACCTGGACCCTAAACCGTCCCCGTCCCCTAACCCTAACCCTAGCCCGAACCCTAAACCTAACCCTTCCCCGAAGCCTGACCCTCACCCGTCCCCTAATCCTAACCCATACCCTAACACTAACCCGCGCCCTCACACGCACGCTCCCCCTAAAGCGTTGCCGTACCCTCACCTGGACCCTAAACTGTCCCCGTCCCCTAACTCTAACCCTAGCCCGAACCCTAACCCTAACACTACCCCGAAGCCTGACCCTCACCCGTCCCCTAATCCTAACCCGTACGCTAACACTAACCCGGGCCCTCACACGCACGCTCCCCCTAAAGCGTTGCCGTACCCTCACCTGGACCCTAAACCGTCCCCGTCCCCTAACCCTAACCCTAGCCCGAACCCTAACCCTAACCCTTCCCCGAAGCCTGACCCTCACCCGTCCCCTAATGCTAACCCATACCCTAACACTAACCCGTGCCCTCACACGCACGCTCCCCCTAAAGCGTTGCCGTACCCTCACCTGGACCCTAAACCGTCCCCGTCCCCTAACCCTAACCCTAGCCCGAACCCTAACCCTAACCCTTCCCCGAAGCCTGACCCTCACCCGTCCCTTAATCCTAAGCCGTACGCTAACACTATCGCGCGCCCTCACACGCACGCTCTCCCTAAAGCGTTGCCGTACCCTCACCTGGACCCTAAACCGTCCCCGTCCCCTAACCCTAACCCTAGCCTGAACCCTAACCCTAACCCTTCCCCGAAGCCTGACCCTCACCCGTCCCCTAATCCTAACCCGTACGCTAACACTAACCCGCGCCCTCACACGCACGCTCCCCCTAAAGCGTTGCCGTACCCTCACCTGGACCCTAAACCGTCCCCGTCCCCTAACCCTAACCCTAGCCCGAACCCTAACCCTAACCCTTCCCCGAAGCCTGACCCTCACCCGTCCCCTAATCCTAACCCGTACGCTAACACTAACCCGCGCCCTCACACGCACGCTCCCCCTAAAGCGTTGCCGTACCCTCACCTGGACCCTAAACCGTCCTCGTCCCCTAACCCTAACCCTAGCCCGAACCCTAACCCTAACCCTTCCCCGAAGCCTGATCCTCACCCGTCCCCTAATCCTAACCCGTACGCTAACACTAACCCGCGCCCTCACACGCACGCTCCCCCTAAAGCGTTGCCGTACCCTCACCTGGACCCTAAACCGTCCCCGTCCCCTAACCCTAACCCTAGCCCGAACCCTAACCCTAACCGTTCCCCGAAGCCTGACCCTCACCCGTCCCCTAAACCTAACCCGTACGCTAACACTAACCCGCGCCCTCACACGGACCCTCCCCCTAAAGCGTTGCCGTACCCTCACCTGGACCCTAAACCGTCCCCATCCCCTAACCCTAACCCTAGCCCGAACCCTAACCCTAACCCTTCCCCGAAGCCTGACCCTCACCCGTCCCCTAATCCTAACCCGTACGCTAACACTAACCCGCGCCCTCACACGCACGTTCCCCCTAAAGCGTTGCCGTACCCTCACCTGGACCCTAAACCGTCCCCATCCCCTAACCCTAACCCTAGCCCGAACCCTAACCCTAACCCTTCCACGAAGCCTGACCCCCACCCGTCCCCTAATCCTAACCCGTACGCTAACACTAACCCGCGCCCTCACACGCACGCTCCCCCTAAAGCGTTGCCGTACCCTCACCTGGACCCTAAACCGTCCCCGTCCCCTAACCCTAACCCTAGCCCGAACCCTAACCCTAACCCTTCCCCGAAGCCTGACCCTCACCCGTCCCCTAATCCTAACCCGTACGCTAACACTAAACCGCGCCCTCACACGCACGCTCCCCCTAAAGCGTTGCCGTACCCTCACCTGGACCCTAAACCGTCCCCGTCCCCTAACCCTAACCCTAGCCCGAACCCTAACCCTAACCCTTCCCCGAAGCCTGACCCTCACCCGTCCCTTAATCCTAAGCCGTATGCTAACACTATCGTGCGCCCTCACATGCACGCTCCCCCTAAAGCGTTGCCGTACCCTCACCTGGACCCTAAACCGTCCCCGTCCCCTAACCCTAACCCTAGCCCGAACCCTAACCCTAACCCTTCCCCGAAGCCTGACCCTCACCCGTCCCCTAATCCTAACCCGTACGCTAACACTAACCCGCACCCTCACACGCACGCTCCCCCTAAAGCGTTGCCGTACCCTCACCTGGACCCTAAACCATCCCCGTCCCCTAACCCTAACCCTAGCCCGAACCCTAACCCTAACCCTTCCCCGAAGCCTGACCCTCACCCGTCCCCTAATCCTAACCCGTACGCTAACACTAACCCGCGCCCTCACACGCACGCTCCCCCTAAAGCGTTGCCGTACCCTCACCTGGACCCTAAACCGTCCCCGTCCCCTAACCCTAACCCGAACCCTAAACCTAACCCTTCCCCGAAGCCTGACCCTCACCCGTCCCCTAATCCTAACCCATACCCTAACACTAACCCGCGCCCTCACACGCACGCTCCCCCTAAAGCGTTGCCGTACCCTCACCTGGACCCTAAACCGTCCCCGTCCCCTAACTCTAACCCTAGCCCGAACCCTAACCCTAACACTACCCCGAAGCCTGACCCTCACCCGTCCCCTAATCCTAACCCGTACGCTAACGCTAACCCGCGCCCTCACACGCACGCTCCCCCTAAAGCGTTGCCGTACCCTCACCTGGACCCTAAACCGTCCCCGTCCCCAAACCCTAACCCTAGCCCGAACCCTAACCCTAACACTTCCCCGAAGCCTGACCCTCACCCGTCCCCTAATCCTAACCCATACGCTAACACTAACCCGCGCCCTCACACGCACGCTCCCCCTAAAGCGTTGCCGTACCCTCACCTGGACCCTAAACCGTCCCCGTCCCCTAACCCTAACCCTAGCCCGAACCCTAACCCTAACCCTTCCCCGAAGCCTGACCCTCACCCGTCCCCTAATCCTAACCCGTACGCTAACCCTAACCCGCGCCCTCACACGCACGCTCCCCCTACAGCGTTGCCGTACCCTCACCTGGACCCTAAACCGTCCCCGTCCCCTAACCCTAACCCTAGCCCGAACCCTAACCCTAACCCTTCCCCGAAGCCTGACCCTCACCCGTCCCCTAATCCTAACCCATACCCTAACACTAACCCGCGCCCTCACACGCACGCTCCCCCTAAAGCGTTGCCGTACCCTCACCTGGACCCTAAACCGTCCCCGTCCCCTAACCCTAACCCTAGCCCGAACCCTAACCCTAACCCTTCCCCGAAGCCTGACCCTCACCCGTCCCTTAATCCTAAGCCGTATGCTAACACTATCGTGCGCCCTCACATGCACGCTCCCCCTAAAGCGTTGCCGTACCCTCACCTGGACCCTAAACCGTCCCCGTCCCCTAACCCTAACCCTAGCCCGAACCCTAACCCTAACCCTTCCCCGAAGCCTGACCCTCACCCGTCCCCTAATCCTAACCCGTACGCTAACACTAACCCGCACCCTCACACGCACGCTCCCCCTAAAGCGTTGCCGTACCCTCACCTGGACCCTAAACCATCCCCGTCCCCTAACCCTAACCCTAGCCCGAACCCTAACCCTAACCCTTCCCCGAAGCCTGACCCTCACCCGTCCCCTAATCCTAACCCGTACGCTAACACTAACCCGCGCCCTCACACACACGCTCCCCCTAAAGCGCTGCCGTACCCTCACCTGGACCCTAAACCGTCCCCGTCCCCTAACCCTAACCCTAGCCCGAACCCTAAACCTAACCCTTCCCCGAAGCCTGACCCTCACCCGTCCCCTAATCCTAACCCATACCCTAACACTAACCCGCGCCCTCACACGCACGCTCCCCCTAAAGCGTTGCCGTACCCTCACCTGGACCCTAAACCGTCCCCGTCCCCTAACTCTAACCCTAGCCCGAACCCTAACCCTAACACTACCCCGAAGCCTGACCCTCACCCGTCCCCTAATCCTAACCCGTACGCTAACACTAACCCGCGCCCTCACACGCACGCTCCCCCTAAAGCGTTGCCGTACCCTCACCTGGACCCTAAACCGTCCCCGTCCCCTAACCCTAACCCTAGCCCGAACCCTAAACCTAACCCTTCCCCGAAGCCTGACCCTCACCCGTCCCCTAATCCTAACCCATACCCTAACACTAACCCGCGCCCTCACACGCACGCTCCCCCTAAAGCGTTGCCGTACCCTCACCTGGACCCTAAACCGTCCCCGTCCCCTAACTCTAACCCTAGCCCGAACCCTAACCCTAACACTACCCCGAAGCCTGACCCTCACCCGTCCCCTAATCCTAACCCGTACGCTAACACTAACCCGGGCCCTCACACGCACGCTCCCCCTAAAGCGTTGCCGTACCCTCACCTGGACCCTAAACCGTCCCCGTCCCCTAACCCTAACCCTAGCCCGAACCCTAACCCTAACCCTTCCCCGAAGCCTGACCCTCACCCGTCCCCTAATGCTAACCCATACCCTAACACTAACCCGCGCCCTCACACGCACGCTCCCCCTAAAGCGTTGCCGTACCCTCACCTGGACCCTAAACCGTCCCCGTCCCCTAACCCTAACCCTAGCCCGAACCCTAACCCTAACCCTTCCCCGAAGCCTGACCCTCACCCGTCCCTTAATCCTAAGCCGTACGCTAACACTATCGCACGCCCTCACACGCACGCTCTCCCTAAAGCGTTGCCGTACCCTCACCTGGACCCTAAACCGTCCCCGTCCCCTAACCCTAACCCTAGCCTGAACCCTAACCCTAACCCTTCCCCGAAGCCTGACCCTCACCCGTCCCCTAATCCTAACCCGTACGCTAACACTAACCCGCGCCCTCACACGCACGCTCCCCCTAAAGCGTTGCCGTACCCTCACCTGGACCCTAAACCGTCCCCGTCCCCTAACCCTAACCCTAGCCCGAACCCTAACCCTAACCCTTCCCCGAAGCCTGACCCTCACCCGTCCCCTAATCCTAACCCGTATGCTAACACTAACCCGCGCCTTCACACGCACGCTCCCCCTAAAGCGTTGCCGTACCCTCACCTGGACCCTAAACCGTCCCCGTCCCCTAACCCTAACCCTAGCCCGAACCCTAACCCTAACCCTTCCCCGAAGCCTGACCCTCACCCGTCCCCTAATCCTAACCCGTACGCTAACACTAAACCGCGACCTCACACGCACGCTCCCCCTAAAGCGTTGCCGTACCCTCACCTGGACCCTAAACCGTCCTCGTCCCCTAACCCTAACCCTAGCCCGAACCCTAACCCTAACCCTTCCCCGAAGCCTGATCCTCACCCGTCCCCTAATCCTAACCCGTACGCTAACACTAACACGCGCCCTCACACGCACGCTCCCCCTAAAGCGTTGCCGTACCCTCACCTGGACCCTAAACCGTCCCCGTCCCCTAACCCTAACCCTAGCCCGAACCCTAACCCTAACCCTTCCCCGAAGCCTGACCCTCACCCGTCCCCTAAACCTAACCCGTACGCTAACACTAACCCGCGCCCTCACACGCACGCTCCCCCTAAAGTGTTGCCGTACCCTCACCTGGACCCTAAACCGTCCCCATCCCCTAACCCTAACCCTAGCCCGAACCCTAACCCTAACCCTTCCCCGAAGCCTGACCCTCACCCGTCCCCTAATCCTAACCCGTACGCTAACACTAACCCGCGCCCTCACACGCACGCTCCCCCTAAAGCGTTGCCGTACCCTCACCTGGACCCTAAACCGTCCCCGTCCCCTAACCCTAACCCTAGCCCGAACCCTAACCCTAACCCTTCCCCGAAGCCTGACCCTCACCCGTCCCCTAATCCTAACCCGTACGCTAACACTAAACCGCGACCTCACACGCACGCTCCCCCTAAAGCGTTGCCGTACCCTCACCTGGACCCTAAACAGTCCTCGTCCCCTAACCCTAACCCTAGCCCGAACCCTAACCCTAACCCTTCCCCGAAGCCTGATCCTCACCCGTCCCCTAATCCTAACCCGTACGCTAACACTAACCCGCGCCCTCACACGCACGCTCCCCCTAAAGCGTTGCCGTACCCTCACCTGGACCCTAAACCGTCCCCGTCCCCTAACCCTAACCCTAGCCCGAACCCTAACCCTAACCCTTCCCCGAAGCCTGACCCTCACCCGTCCCCTAAACCTAACCCGTACGCTAACACTAACCCGCGCCCTCACACGCACGCTCCCCCTAAAGCGTTGCCGTACCCTCACCTGGACCCTAAACCGTCCCCATCCCCTAACCCTAACCCTAGCCCGAACCCTAACCCTAACCCTTCCCCGAAGCCTGACCCTCACCCGTTCCCTAATCCTAACCCGTACGCTAACACTAACCCGCGCCCTCACACGCACGTTCCCCCTAAAGCGTTGCCGTACCCTCACCTGGACCCTAAACCGTCCCCATCCCCTAACCCTAACCCTAGCCCTAACCCTAACCCTAACCCTTCCACGAAGCCTGACCCCCACCCGTCCCCTAATCCTAACCCGTACGCTAACACTAACCCGCGCCCTCACACGCACGCTCCCCCTAAAGCGTTGCCGTACCCTCACCTGGACCCTAAACCGTCCCCGTCCCCTAACCCTAACCCTAGCCCGAACCCTAACCCTAACCCTTCCCCGAAGCCTGACCCTCACCCGTCCCCTAATCCTAACCCGTACGCTAACACTAAACCGCGCCCTCACACGCACGCTCCCCCTAAAGCGTTGCCGTACCCTCACCTGGACCCTAAACCGTCCCCGTCCCCTAACCCTAACCCTAGCCCGAACCCTAACCCTAACCCTTCCCCGAAGCCTGACCCTCACCCGTCCCTTAATCCTAAGCCGTATGCTAACACTATCGTGCGCCCTCACATGCACGCTCCCCCTAAAGCGTTGCCGTACCCTCACCTGGACCCTAAACCGTCCCCGTCCCCTAACCCTAACCCTAGCCCGAACCCTAACCCTAACCCTTCCCCGAAGCCTGACCCTCACCCGTCCCCTAATCCTAACCCGTACGCTAACACTAACCCGCACCCTCACACGCACGCTCCCCCTAAAGCGTTGCCGTACCCTCACCTGGACCCTAAACCGTCCCCGTCCCCTAACCCTAACCCGAACCCTAAACCTAACCCTTCCCCGAAGCCTGACCCTCACCCGTCCCCTAATCCTAACCCATACCCTAACACTAACCCGCGCCCTCACACGCACGCTCCCCCTAAAGCGTTGCCGTACCCTCACCTGGACCCTAAACCGTCCCCGTCCCCTAACTCTAACCCTAGCCCGAACCCTAACCCTAACACTACCCCGAAGCCTGACCCTCACCCGTCCCCTAATCCTAACCCGTACGCTAACGCTAACCCGCGCCCTCACACGCACGCTCCCCCTAAAGCGTTGCCGTACCCTCACCTGGACCCTAAACCGTCCCCGTCCCCAAACCCTAACCCTAGCCCGAACCCTAACCCTAACACTTCCCCGAAGCCTGACCCTCACCCGTCCCCTAATCCTAACCCGTACGCTAACACTAACCCGCGCCCTCACACGCACGCTCCCCCTAAAGTGTTGCCGTACCCTCACCTGGACCCTAAACCGTCCCCGTCCCCTAACCCTAACCCTAGCCCGAACCCTAACCCTAACCCTTCCCCGAAGCCTGACCCTCAGCCGTCCCCTAATCCTAAAACGTACGCTAACACTAACCCGCGCCCTCACACGCACGCTCCCCCTAAAGCGTTGCCGTACCCTCACCTGGACCCTAAACCGTCCCCGTCCCCTAACCCTAACCCTAGCCCGAACCCTAACCCTAACCCTTCCCCGAAGCCTGACCCTCACCCGTCCCCTAATGCTAACCCATACCCTAACACTAACCCGCGCCCTCACACGCACGCTCCCCCTAAAGCGTTGCCGTACCCTCACCTGGACCCTAAACCGTCCCCGTCCCCTAACCCTAACCCTAGCCCGAACCCTAACACTAACACTTCCCCGAAGCCTGACCCTCACCCGTCCCTTAATCCTAAGCCGTACGCTAACACTATCGCGCGCCCTCACACGCACGCTCTCCCTAAAGCGTTGCCGTACCCTCACCTGGACCCTAAACCGTCCCCGTCCCCTAACCCTAACCCTAGCCCGAACCCTAACCCTAACCCTTCCCCGAAGCCTGACCCTCAACCGTCCCCTAATCCTAACCCGTACGCTAACACTAACCCGCGCCCTCACACGCACGCTCCCCCTAAAGCGTTGCCGTACCCTCACCTGGACCCTAAACCGTCCCCGTCCCCTAACCCTAACCCTAGCCCGAACCCTAACCCTAACCCTTCCCCGAAGCCTGACCCTCACCCGTCCCCTAATCCTAACCCGTACGCTAACACTAACCCGCGCCCTCACACGCACGCTCCCCCTAAAGCGTTGCCGTACCCTCACCTGGACCCTAAACCGTCCCCGTCCCCTAACCCTAACCCTAGCCCGAACCCTAACCCTAACCCTTCCCCGAAGCCTGACCCTCACCCGTCCCCTAATCCTAAACCGTACGCTAACACTAAACCGCGACCTCACACGCACGCTCCCCCTAAAGCGTTGCCGTACCCTCACCTGGACCCTAAACCGTCCTCGTCCCCTAACCCTAACCCTAGCCCGAACCCTAACCCTAACCCTTCCCCGAAGCCTGATCCTCACCCGTCCCCTAATCCTAACCCGTACGCTAACACTGACCCGCGCCCTCACACGCACGCTCCCCCTAAAGCGTTGCCGTACCCTCACCTGGACCCTAAACCGTCCCCGTCCCCTAACCCTAACCCTAGCCCGAACCCTAACCCTAACCCTTCCCCGAAGCCTGACCCTCACCCGTCCCCTAAACCTAACCCGTACGCTAACACTAACCCGCGCCCTCACACGCACGCTCCCCCTAAAGCGTTGCCGTACCCTCACCTGGACCCTAAACCGTCCCCATCCCCTAACCCTAACCCTAGCCCGAACCCTAACCCTAACCCTTCCCCGAAGCCTGACCCTCACCCGTCCCCTAATCCTAACCCGTACGCTAACACTAACCCGCGCCCTCACACGCACGCTCCCCCTAAAGCGTTGCCGTACCCTCACCTGGACCCTAAACCATCCCCATCCCCTAACCCTAACCCTAGCCCGAACCCTAACCCTAACCCTTCCACGAAGCCTGACCACCACCCGTCCCCTAATCCTAACCCGTACGCTAACACTAACCCGCGCCCTCACACGCACGCTCCCCCTAAAGCGTTGCCGTACTCTCACCTGGTCCCTAAACCATCCCCGTCCCCTAACCCTAACCCTAGCCCGAACCCTAACCCTAACCCTTCCCCGAAGCCTGACCCTCACCCGTCCCCTAATCCTAACCCGTACGCTACCACTAACCCGCGCCCTCACACGCACGCTCCCCCTAAAGCGTTGCCGTACCCTCACCTGGACCCTAAACCGTCCCCGTCCCCTAACCCTAACCCTAGCCCAAACCCTAACCCTAACCCTTCCCCGAAGCCTGACCCTCACCCGTCCCCTAATCCTAACCCATACCCTAACACTAACCCGCGCCCTCACACGCACGCTCCCCCTAAAGCGTTGCCGTACCCTCACCTGGACCCTAAACCGTCCCCGTCCCCTAACTCTAACCCTAGCCCGAACCCTAACCCTAACACTTCCCCGAAGCCTGACCCTCACCCGTCCCCTAATCCTAACCCGTACGCTAACACTAACCCGCGCCCTCACACGCACGCTCCCTCTAAAGCGTTGCCGTACCCTCACCTGGACACTAAACCGTCCCCGTCCCCTAACCCTAACCCTAGCCCTAACCCTAACCCTTCCCCGAAGCCTGACCCTCACCCGTCACCTAATCCTAACCCGTACGCTAACACTAACCCGCGCCCTCACATGCACGCTCCCCCTAAAGCGTTGCCGTACCCTCACCTGGTCCCTAAACCGTCCCCGTCCCCTAACCCTAACCCTAGCCCGAACCCTAACCCTAACCCTTCCCCGAAGCCTGACCCTCACCCGTCCCCTAATCCTATCCCGTACGCTAACACTAACCCGCGCCCTCACACACACGCTCCACCTAAAACGTTGCCGTACCCTCACCTGGACCCTAAACCATCCCCGTCCCCTAACCCTAACCCTAGCCCGAACCCTAACCCTAACCCTTCCCCGAAGCCTGACCCTCACCCATCCCCTAATCCTAACCCGTACGCTAACACTAACCCGCGCCCTCACACGCACGCTCCCCCTAAAGCGTTGCCGTACCCTCACCTGGACCCTAAACCGTCCCCGTCCCCTAACCCTAACCCTAGCCCGAACCCTAACCCTAACCCTTCCCCGAAGCCTGACCCTCACCCGTCCCCTAATCCTAACCCGTACGCTAACACTAACCCGCGCCCTCACACGCACGCTCCCCCTAAAGCGTTGCCGTACCCTCACCTGGACCCTAAACCGTCCCCGTCCCCTAACCCTAACCCTAGCCCGAACCCTAACCCTAACCCTTACCCGAAGCCTGACCCTCAGCCGTCCCCTAATCCTAAAACGTACGCTAACACTAACCCGCGCCCTCACACGCACGCTCCCCCTAAAGCGTTGCCGTAGCCTCACCTGGACCCTACACCGTCCCCGTCCCCTAACCCTAACCCTAGCCCGAACCCTAACCCTAACCCTTCCCCGAAGCCTGACCCTCACCCGTCCCCTAATCCTAAACCGTACGCTAACACTACCCCGCGCCCTCACACGCACGCTCCCCCTAAAGCGTTGCCGTACCCTCACCTGGACCCTAAACCGTCCCCGTCCCCTAACCCTAACCCTAGCCCGAACCCTAACACTAACCCTTCCCCGAAGCCTGACCCTCACCCGTCCCCTAAACCTAACCCGTACGCTAACACTAACCCGCGCCCTCACACGCACGCTCCCCCTAAAGCGTTGCCGTACCCTCACCTGGACCCTAAACCGTCCCCGTCCCCTAACCCTAACCCTAGCCCGAACCCTAACCCTAACCCTTCCCAGAAGCCTGACCCTCACACGTCCCCTAATCCTAACCCATACCCTAACACTAACCCGCGCCCTCACACGCACGCTCCCCCTAAAGCGTTGCCGTACCCTCACCTGGACCCTAAACCGTCCCCGTCCCCTAACCCTAACCCTAGCCCGAACCCTAACCCTAACCCTTCCCCGAAGCCTGACCCTCACCCGTCCCTTAATCCTAAGCCGTACGCTAACACTATCGCGCGCCCTCACACGCACGCTCTCCCTAAAGCGTTGCCGTACCCTCACCTGGACCCTAAACCGTCCCCGTCCCCTAACCCTAACCCTAGCCCGAACCCTAACCCTAACCCTTCCCCGAAGCCTGACCCTCACCCGTCCCCTAATCCTAACCCGTACGCTAACACTAACCCGCGCCCTCACACGCACGCTCCCCCTAAAGCGTTGCCGTACCCTCACCTGGACCCTAAACCGTCCCCGTCCCCTCACCCTAACCCTAGCCCGAAACCTAACCCTAACCCTTCCCCGAAGCCTGACCCTCACCCGTCCCCTAATCCTAACCCGTACGCTAACACTAACCCGTGCCCTCACACGCACGCTCCCCCTAAAGCGTTGCCGTACCCTCACCTGGACCCTAAACCGTCCCCGTCCCCTAACCCTAACCCTAGCCCGAACCCTAACTCTAACCCTTTCCCGAAGCCTGACCCTCACCCGTCCCCTAATCCTAACCCGTACGCTAACACTAAACCGCGCCCTCACACGCACGCTCCCCCTAAAGCGTTGCCGTACCCTCACCTGGACCCTAAACCGTCCTCGTGCCTTAACCCTAACCCTAGCCCGAACCCTAACCCTAACCCTTCCCCGAAGCCTGACCCTCACCCGTCCCCTAATCCTAACCCGTACGCTAACACTAACCCGCGCCCTCACACGCACGCTCCCCCTAAAGCGTTGCCGTACCCTCACCTGGACCCTAAACCGTCCCCGTCCCCTAACCCTAACCCTAGCCCGAACCCTAACCGTAAACCTTCCCCGAAGCCTGACCCTCACCCGTCCCCTAATCCTAACCTGTACGCTAACACTAACCCGCGCCCTCACACGCACGCTCCCCCTAAAGCGTTGCCGTACCCTCACCTGGACCCTAAACCGTCCCCGTCCCCTAACCCTAACCCTAGCCCGAACCCTAACCCTAACCCTTCCCCGAAGCCTGACCCTCACCCGTCCCGTAATCCTCACCCGTACGCTAACACTAACCCGCGCCCTCACACGTACGCTCCCCCTAAAGCGTTGCCGTACCCTCACCTGGACCCTAAACCGTCCCCGTCCCCTAACCCTAACCCTAGCCCGAACCCTAACCCTAACCCTTCCCCGAAGCCTGACCCTCACCCGTCCCCTAATCCTAACCCGTACGCTAACACTAACCCGCGCCCTCGCACGCACGCTCCCCCTAAAGCGTTGCCGTACCCTCACCTGGACCCTAAACAGTCCCCGTCCCCTAACCCTAACACTAGCCCGAACCCTAACCCTAAACCTTCCCCGAAGCCTGACCCTCACCCGTCCCTTAATCCTAAGCCGTACGCTAACACTATTGCGCGCCCTCACACGCACGCTCCCCCTAAAGCGTTGCCGTACCCTCACCTGGACCCTCAACCGTCCCCGTCCCCTAACCCTAACCCTAGCCCGAACCCTAACCCTAACCCTTCCCCGAAGCCTGACCCTCACCCGTCCCCTAATCCTAACCCGTACGCTAACAGTAACCCGCGCCCTCACACGCACGCTCCCCCTAAAGCGTTGCCGTACCCTCACCTGGACCCTAAACCGTCCCCGTCCCCTAACCCTAACCCTAGCCCGAACCCTAACCCTAACCCTTCCCCGAAGCCTGACCCTCACCCGTCCCCTAATCCTAACCTGTACGCTAACACTAACCCGCGCCCTCACACACACGCTCCCCCTAAAGCGTTGCCGTACCCTCACCTGGACCCTAAACCGTCCCCGTCCCCTAACCCTAACCCTAGCCCGAACCCTTAACCTAACCCTTCCCCGAAGCGTGACCCTCACCCGTCCCCTAATCCTAACCCATACCCTAACACTAACTCGCGCCCTCACACGCACGCTCCCCCTAAAGCGTTGCCGTACCCTCACCTGGACCCTAAACCGTCCCCGTCCCCTAACCCTAACCCTAGCCCGAACCCTAACCCTAACCCTTCCCCGAAGCCTGACCCTCACCCGTCCCCTAATCCTAACCCGTACCCTAACACTAACCCGCGCCCTCACACGCACGCTCCCCCTAAAGCGTTGCCGTACCCTCACCTGGACCCTAAACCATCCCCGTCCCCTAACCCTAACCCTAGCCCGAACCCTAATCCTAACCCTTCCCCGAAGCCTGACCCTCACCCGTCCCCTAAACCTAACCCGTACGCTAACACTAACCCGCGCCCTCACACGCACGCTCCCCCTAAAGCGTTGCCGTACCCTCACCTGGACCCTAAACCGTCCCCGTCCTCTAACCCTAACCCTAGCCCGAACCCTAACCCTAACCCTTCCCCGAAGCCTGACCCTCACCCGTCCCCTAATCCTAACCCGTACGCTAACACTAACCCGCGCCCTCACACGCACGCTCCCCCTAAAGCGTTGCCGTACCCTCACCTGGACCCTAAACCGTCCCCATCCCCTAACCCTAACCCTAGCCCGAACCCTAACCCTAACCCTTCCACGAAGCCTGACCCTCACCCGTCCCCTAATCCTAAGCCGTACGCTAACACTAACCCGCGCCCTCACACGCACGCTCCCCCTAAAGCATTGCCGTACCCTCACCTGGACCCTAAACCGTCCCCGTCCCCTAACCCTAACCCTAGACCGAACCCTAACCCTAACCCTTCCCCGAAGCCTGACCCTCACCCGTCCCCTAATCCTAACCTGTACGCTAACACTAACCCGCGCCCTCACACACACGCTCCCCCTAAAGCGTTGCCGTACCCTCACCTGGACCCTAAACCGTCCCCGTCCCCTAACCCTAACCCTAGCCCGAACCCTAAACCTAACCCTTCCCCGAAGCCTGACCCTCACCCGTCCCCTAATCCTAACCCATACCCTAACACTAACCCGCGCCCTCACACGCACGCTCCCCCTAAAGCGTTGCCGTACCCTCACCTGGACCCTAAACCGTCCCCGTCCCCTAACCCTAACCCTAGCCCGAACCCTAACCCTAACCCTTCCCCGAAGCCTGACCCTCACCCGTCCCCTAATCCTAACCCGTACGCTAACACTAACCCGCGTCCTCACAAGCACGCTGCCCCTAAAGCGTTGCCGTACCCTAACCTAGACCCTAAACCGTCCCCGTCCCCTAACCCTAACCCTAGCCCGAACCCTAACCCTAACCCTTCCCCGAAGCCTGACCCTCACCCGTCCCCTAAACCTAACCCGTACGCTAACTCTAACCCGCGCCCTCACACGCACGCTCCCCCTAAAGCATTGCCGTACCCTCACCTGGACCCTAAACCGTCCCCGTCCCCTAACACTAACCCTAGCCCGAACCCTAACCCTAACCCTTCCCCGAAGCCTGACCCTCACCCGTCCCCTAATCCTAACCCATACCCTAACACTAACCCGCGCCCTCACACGCACGCTCCCCCTAAAGCGTTGCCATACCCTCACCTGGACCCTAAACCGTCCCCGTCCCCTAACCCTAACCCTAGCCCGAACCCTAACCCTAACACTTCCCCGAAGCCTGACCCTCACCCGTCCCCTAAACCTAACCCGTACGCAAACACTAACCCACGCCCTCACACGCACGCTCCCCCTAAAGCGTTCCCGTACCCTCACCTGGACCCTAAACCGTCCCCGTCCCCTAACCCTAACCCTAGCCCGAACCCTAAGCCTAACCCTTCCCCGAAGCCTGACCCTCACCCGTCCCCTAATCCTAACCCTTACCCTAACACTAACCCGCGCCCTCACACGCACGCTCCCCCTAAAGCGTTGCCGTACCCTCACCTGGACCCTAAACCGTCCCCGTCCCCTAACCCTAACCCTAGCCCGAACCCTAACCCTAACACTTCCCCGAAGCCTGACCCTCACCCGTCCCCTAATCCTAACCCGTACGCTAACACTAACCCGCGCCCTCACACGCACGCTCCCCCTAAAGCGTTGCCGTACCCTCACCTGGACCCTAAACCGTCCCCGTACCCTAACCCTAACCCTAGCCCTAACCCTAACCCTAACACTTCCCCGAAGCCTGACCCTCACCCGTCCCCTAATCCTAACCCGTACGCTAACACTAACCCGCGCCCTCACACGCACGCTCCCCCTAAAGCGTTGCCGTACCCTCACCTGGACCCTAAACCGTCCCCGTCCCCTAACCCTAACCCTAGCCCGAACCCTAACCCTAACCCTTCCCCGAAGCCTGACCCTCACCCGTCCCCTAATCCTAACCCGTATGCTAACACTAACCCGCGTCCTCACACGCACGCTCCCCCTAAAGCGTTGCCGTACCCTCACCTGGACCCTAAACCGTCCCCGTCCCCAACCCTAACCCTAGCCCGAACCCTAACCCTAACCCTTCCCCGTAGCCTGACCCTCACCCGTCCCCTAATCCTAACCCGTACGCTAACACTAACCCGCGCCCTCACACACACGCTCCCCCTAAAGCATTGCCGTACCCTCACCTGGACCCTAAACCGTCCCCGTCCCCTAACCCTAACCCTAGCCCGAACCCTAACCCTAACCCTTCCCCGAAGCCTGACCCTCACCCGTCCCCTAATCCTAACCCATACCCTAACACTAACCCGCGCCCTCAAACGCACGCTCCCCCTAAAGCGTTGCCATACCCTCACCTGGACCCTAAACCGTCCCCATCCCCTAACCCTAACCCTAGCCCGAACCCTAACCCTAACCCTTCCCCGAAGCCTGACCCTCACCCGTCCCCTAATCCTAACCCGTACGCAAACACTAACCGGCGCCCTCACACGCACGCTCCCCCTAAAGCGTTGCCGTACCCTCACCTGGACCCTAAACCGTCCCCGTCCCCTAACCCTAACCCTAGCCCGAACCCTAACCCTAACCCTTCCCCGAAGCCTGACCCTCACCCGTCCCCTAATCCTAACCCATACCCTAACACTAACCCGCGCCCTCACACGCACGCTCCCCCTAAAGTGTTGCCGTACCCTCACCTGGACCCTAAACCGTCCCCGTCCCCTAACCCTAACCCTAGCCCGAACCCTAACCCTAACACTTCCCCGAAGCCTGACCCGCACCCGTCCCCTAATCCTAACCCGTACGCTAACACTAACCCGCGCCCTCACACGCACGCTCCCCCTAAAGCGTTGCCGTACCCTCACCTGGACCCTAAACCGTCCCCGTCCCCTAACCCTAACCCTAGCCCGAACCGTAACCCTAACCCTTCCCCGAAGCCTGACCCTCACCCGTCCCCTAATCCTAACCCGTACGCTAACACTAACCCGCGCCCTCACACGCACGCTCCCCCTAAAGCGTTGCCGTAACCTCACCTGGACCCTAAACCATCCCCATCCCCTAACCCTAACCCTAGCCCGAACCCTAACCCTAACCCTTCCACGAAGCCTGACCACCACCCGTCCCCTAATCCTAACCCGTACGCTAACACTAACCCGCGCCCTCACACGCACGCTCCCCCTAAAGCGTTGCCGTACTCTCACCTGGTCCCTAAACCATCCCCGTCCCCTAACCCTAACCCTAGCCCGAACCCTAACCCTAACCCTTCCCCGAAGCCTGACCCTCACCCGTCCCCTAATCCTAACCCGTACGCTACCACTAACCCGCGCCCTCACACGCACGCTCCCCCTAAAGCGTTGCCGTACCCTCACCTGGACCCTAAACCGTCCCCGTCCCCTAACCCTAACCCTAGCCCAAACCCTAACCCTAACCCTTCCCCGAAGCCTGACCCTCACCCGTCCCCTAATCCTAACCCATACCCTAACACTAACCCGCGCCCTCACACGCACGCTCCCCCTAAAGCGTTGCCGTACCCTCACCTGGACCCTAAACCGTCCCCGTCCCCTAACTCTAACCCTAGCCCGAACCCTAACCCTAACACTTCCCCGAAGCCTGACCCTCACCCGTCCCCTAATCCTAACCCGTACGCTAACACTAACCCGCGCCCTCACACGCACGCTCCCCCTAAAGCGTTGCCGTACCCTCACCTGGACACTAAACCGTCCCCGTCCCCTAACCCTAACCCTAGCCCTAACCCTAACCCTTCCCCGAAGCCTGACCCTCACCCGTCACCTAATCCTAACCCGTACGCTAACACTAACCCGCGCCCTCACATGCACGCTCCCCCTAAAGCGTTGCCGTACCCTCACCTGGTCCCTAAACCGTCCCCGTCCCCTAACCCTAACCCTAGCCCGAACCCTAACCCTAACCCTTCCCCGAAGCCTGACCCTCACCCGTCCCCTAATCCTATCCCGTACGCTAACACTAACCCGCGCCCTCACACACACGCTCCACCTAAAACGTTGCCGTACCCTCACCTGGACCCTAAACCATCCCCGTCCCCTAACCCTAACCCTAGCCCGAACCCTAACCCTAACCCTTCCCCGAAGCCTGACCCTCACCCGTCCCCTAATCCTAACCCGTACGCTAACACTAACCCGCGCCCTCACACGCACGCTCCCCCTAAAGCGTTGCCGTACCCTCACCTGGACCCTAAACCGTCCCCGTCCCCTAACCCTAACCCTAGCCCGAACCCTAACCCTAACCCTTCCCCGAAGCCTGACCCTCACCCGTCCCCTAATCCTAACCCGTACGCTAACACTAACCCACGCCCTCACACGCACGCTCCCCCTAAAGCGTTGCCGTACTCTCACCTGGTCCCTAAACCGTCCCCGTCCCCTAACCCTAACCCTAGCCCGAACCCTAACCCTAACCCTTCCCCGAAGCCTGACCCTCACCCGTCCCCTAATCCTAACCCGTACGCTACCACTAACCCGCGCCCTCACACGCACGCTCCCCCTAAAGCGTTGCCGTACCCTCACCTGGACCCTAAACCGTCCCCGTCCCCTAACCCTAACCCTAGCCCAAACCCTAACCCTAACACTTCCCCGAAGCCTGACCCTCACCCGTCCTTTAATCCTAAGCCGTACGCTAACACTATCGCGCGCCCTCACACGCACGCTCTCCCTAAAGAGTTGCCGTACCCTCACCTGGACCCTAAACCGTCC